>NC_022013.1:3127705-3134319 GCF_000317375.1 Microtus ochrogaster | reverse complement strand
AAAGGGAGAAAGAGAGGGAGGGAGGGAGGGAGGGAGGGGAAGAGGGGCAAAATGTTTGAGAGGGCTAAGCCCTGAAAGCCAGCGGGTAGCAAAAACAAAGACACACAAGCCCATGGAACCAGGAGCCAGAGGCAGTCCAGCAAAAGAGGCCAGGGCTCAAACCCAGACTCTGCCACCAGCCACAGACAGTCTTAGACTTCAGCTTTCAGAGCCCGTGTCCCTACGAAAAGGAAAAGCTCAAGGCCTGCCCTTCCTCATGAGAGCAGCTGCAGAGTCAAAACAGGATGTGACCCTTTAGAAGCAACCCATGGTCAAAATAAAAAAGAAGAAAAACAGAATAAAGCAATCCATCTTAGCATTAAACGACATAGATATATCAATAAAAAAAAAATAAGTAAAATGCAGTGGGTAAGGCAATCCGAGGCCCAGATTTCTGAAGATGCACATTTTTATTCAGAAATTATTTTCAATCTTTTTATTTTTATTTATTTATTAATCTGTCTGTTTTAGAGCCAATATTCCATATAGCCCATGTTTCCCTCAAACTCATGGTGTAACTGAGGATGACCTTGAACTTCTGATCCTCCTGTCTCTACCACCCAAGTGCAAAGACTGTGCCACCGCACCTAGTTCAAGGCAGTGCTGGGAACGGAACCCAGGCAAGGACATTCTACGGACTGAACCACACCCCATCACTAGATGCTGGCTGTGTACTATAAATAAGTAAATAGCCAGCTGCTGGCATCGAGCAAGTGTTGGCTCACACCATAGCACAGCCCACTGCCTGACTTCTAGACTCAGAACAGTGCAGAGTTGTAGAGAAGTCTCTTGCAGAATCTGCCTCATTGACCAAAGGTGTGGTGGAAGGGGAGGGGAGAAGGTTTCTGCCCTTTATGAAGGCAGCCTGGCCGCATAAACCCCCCAGGCCTGCTTCGCGGCTCACCCCAGAACCAGCTGGCTCAGTTCTGCTTCTAGACAAACCCCAAGGGGCTGGTGACACTCTGGAGGTTCAAAGCCAGCTGACTTCACAGCTGAGTACCTCCTGGCTACACAGATTTCTAGTTGAAAACAGCCCCATTGTGAACTGGGGAGTGGATATGAGGAGGGACCTGAGTTCAGATCGCAGAATCTACATATACAGCCAGCTATAACCTATAACCAGAGCCCTTCAGGGGAGGGGATGTGGGGACAGGAAGATCTCTAGGGCTTGCTAGCCACCAGCCTAGATGAAAAACAGTGAGCTCCAGGTTCAGAGAGAGAATCAGTCTCAAGGGAATAATGTGGGGGTGATAGAGAATACATAATACCCTCCTCTAGTCTCACAGGCATATATACCCTCACATACGTGTACACACACACACACACACACACACACACACACACACACACTGACATGTTCTGGTACTAAAGCTCACTCTGAGAATTGCACCGTTTGGACTTAAACTTGCTATGAAGCTCCAGATCCTCCAATGTCTAGCTCTCCAGTGCCAGGTTACGTGGCTGATTTGCCCCTCTAGACACAGTTTGTGTGGTGCCGGGCTCAAACCCAGGCTTTCTTTCATACTTGCTAGGCAAGCATTACCCATGGCCACACACAGTCTCTGGGCCTTCTCCTGTCAGGGTAGAGCTGAGCTGTGACAAGGAAGCTTGGATTTGAGGGGAGTGGTTAAGGTGTGATTGGGAGGGATGGCCATTACCTTGGAGCCCTTAAGAGCACTGTCCCTGGTTTAGCTCAGGCCCCACAAGAAGTGGCAAAGTCGCTGAGTGCAGCTGAGACTTCTCTTGCCCTGTGTTAAACTATCCACTCACTCAAATCAGGCTTTTGATATCTTATTAGTTCCTGCATCTGTGGGGGGGGGGGTCTGTGAACCGGTGTATGTGTGTTATTCATATGTGTCTGGTTCAGGTGTGTGCGTTAGACACATGAGTATGTGTACAAGTGTGTGTTACACACGTGTCTGGTCTGTGTGCAGGTGTGTGTGTTAGACACATGAGTATGTATGTAAGTGTGTTACACATATGTGTCTGGACTGTGTGTAGGTATGTGTGTTAGACACAAAAGTATGTAAGTGTGTGTTACACATATGTGTCTGGTCTGTGTGTAGATGTGTGTGTTAGACACATGAGTACTGTGCAAGTGTGTTACACATATGGGTCTCTGTGTGTTAGACACATAAGTATGTGTGCAAAAGTGTGTTACACGTATATGCCTGTGTGCAGGTGCGTTGTTATATGCACATGTGTTTGTGTGCAGGCACTCCACACATACATGTGCATGTGGATCAGGCATCTCCACCTTATCTTGTCTAGTCAGGTTCTCTCACTGAACCTGAACTCACCAATACAGTTAGACAGAGAGCCCCCTCCCCCAGGGTGCTCCTGTTTTCTGTCCTCAATGCTGAGGTGACAAGCAGGCCTTACTGGTGTATCTGGCTTTTCAGTGATGCTGAAACTCAGCTCAGGTCCCTGTGCATGTCCACTGAGCTGTCTGCCCAGTTCTGCTAGTTTTGTGCCAGCAGAGGTATCTATTCTTTTCTCCTGAAACCCCGAAGGAGGGTGGAGCCTTTAACCAGGCACATGCTCTCTGGGTACCGCAAAACTGGCCAACTTCTCCTTTTTTGTGCCCAGGCCTGATTTCCCTGGGCATTTGAGTTGACAAATCTAATTTACACGAAACACTCTGTATTAACACTCATCCTGAGTCACAGCAGGGCAGGAACTGAGAGCCTGATTATTGTTGGCCGGCTTCTAGAAACTTCCCTGGTACAGAACAAACAAGTACACTTGACTGAAAAATCTGAGGCATGTACCCAAAGGACTCTACTTCCTACTACAGAGACACTGGCTCATCCATGTTCACTGCTGCTCTTTTCACAATAGCCAGGAAATGGAACCAACCTAGATGCCCATCAACAGATGAAGAGCTAATGAAAACGTGGTCCATGTGCATGATAAAATTTTATTTAGTCATTAAACATGAAATTTGCAGGAAGATGGATGAAACTTCGGGGAAACAAGTGAGGTAACCTAGGCAGAGGAAGACAAACACTTCATGTTCTTTCTCGTAGGCAGAGCCTGGCTTCTCCTTCTTATATATGCATATTGATGTGGGAGTGAGTGGGAGTGGCGTCCGAAGACTAGAAGGGGTCACGAGAGGCCAGGAGCAAGAGGCCCTAAGGGAGGAGGCTGTGGAGAGTGGCAGAGCACTCACGGTATGAAAATGGAAGGGGTGAGAGGGTACAAAAGGGTCGGGAGTGCAGGAAGACGGGAGAGGAGCTTGTATTGGGATAGCAGGCAAAACTGTGTGTGTGTGTGTGTGTGTGTGTGTGTGTGTGTGTGTGTGTGTGTGTGCGCGCGCGCAACATGGGGAAATCTGTTACTAATTTAAGAAAGAAACTGGGCTGGAGAGATGGCGCAGTTGGTAAGGTGCTTTCCTTGCAAGCGTGGGGACGTGAGTTCAGTCCCCAGACTCCACACTTGTAATCGCAGTGTTGGGGAGACAGAGGCAGGTGGATCCCTGGGGCTCAGCAGTCAGCCATTTTAACCAAATTGGTGAGCTCTAGGACAGTGAGAGACCCTTACTCAAAGGAGAGGGACAGCCTTTATGAGGACAACACACACGCCTCACCCCCATGCATTAAAAATAAAGTTTTCTTTTTTTGTTTGTTTGTTTGTTTGTTTGTTTGTTTGTTTTTCGAGACAGGGTTTCTCTGTGGTTTTGGAGCCTGTCCTGGAACTAGCTCTGTAGTCCAGGCTGGTCTCGAGCTCACAGAGATCCGCCTGCCTCTGCCTCCCAAGTGCTGGGATTAAAGGCGTGTGCCACCACCGCCTGGCAAAAATAAACAGTTTTCTATGCACTGGTAGTGTTAATTGTCCCTGTGTGCTGCTCAGGCAAACAGCAAATGCTCCTTGTTAACTTTTCATGATGCTAAATAACTTAAAAATAAAACCAACCACGTGCAGGATAGCCTTAAAGTGATATAATTCATAAACTTTCAGTTTCGTACCAGAACTGCTAAAAGACCACAGCAGCCTCAGTCTTCCAAGAACAGGGCCCATGTTAGACATAACCCTGTGGCCCTTCTCCCTCTAAACCTGATGTGCGGTGGATCTTTAGACTCTGATGGAGTGAGGCAGGATTAAAATAGCTGAGCTTCTTCACCTCACCAAAGACCATCTGCACCATGGGGTAATGAGTGACTGCCCCAGCTAAAAGAGCTTCTGCTATTGAGAGAGAGAGAGACAAGGAGTATTTCTATAGAGGCCTTTGAGCAAAGTCATCCATCCCATGCCATGATGCCTGCTGGAAATTCATCTTTAATATCTTAATAAATGACTGTATCAACTGGCACAGTGCTAAAAAGCTCTACCCAGTGCTAGTTCTTCAAGCTCAGGTGTGTTCATAGACTCTGAAAAATCAGGTGTCACCTACCCAAAGTGTAGCATGCATAATCATCCCTGGTGCCTTCTATGCTAAGCAGATTTATACGCTAGCAAAATGGGTCATGTGACATAGAGTTTGATGAGGAGGAGGCCAGACAGGCCTAAGACCTGCAGCAGCTGGGCAGATGGTGGGAGACAACTCAGTCCTTAGAAGGGAGGGAACCAAGCATAGAGGTGGTCACAGTGTTTTCGCAAGCTAACTGCAGCCCTAAAAGTGACTGAGTACCCTAAGTAGGCCCCTTCCTAGTCTGGCTTCTGCTTTTCCTTCCTGAGAGATCACAGGAGCAGGTTCAGGGCAACGCTGCTGATAAAGAACAGTTGAAGTGCTGATGGACTATGAAAGAGATGGCTTCAAGAGAGGAAAGAAACAACGCCAGCAGCCATCTGGATGCTTCTACCAAATGTAGCACAATATCCCTTTAAGTTTTCATTAACTCTGTGTGTGTCCGTCTGTCTACCTTTTTCTGTCTCTCTCTGTGTGTCTCTCTGTTTCTTTCTCATACACATACACACACACAAAGGAGAATTACCCTCAAGATGACACAGCATCTATAAGAAACAGACTATGGACAGTTATATAAATATTTCCTGTAAATTGAAACATTCCCTCCTGGAGCAAGGCTCTTAAGACTCAGGAAGTAAAGGAAACTTACAAGGTACAGAAAGCCAACAAAACTCACAAGTCTCAGGAAGCTCCTGAAATTTACAAGACTCACAAGGTCCCACTTCCAAAGTTATACAAGCATTACATAAGCACAGGTGCAATATGTCATCCAAAAGATTAATGCAGTCTCCCTGATCATTCTGACATATATAAAATGGTATACTGTAGTCAAGCTGAAATCTAAACACATCTGACAAGCCAATGTTTCTTGTTTACATTGTCCTGAACCCAAATGTAAAAAATTATAAAAGCAGCATCTTTATCATCTAGTAACCAAATCAGTTGCCTTCTATGAAGGCTACCCAATAGGAAGCTACAAAAATATCCAGAGAGAATAGGGGAAGAAAGAGTTAAAGTAATCATCAGAGGACAAAACAGTGAGAAACATCCCTGTCAGAAATTGTTTTTTCTAGTTTATATAGCTAGACATCAGTCATGCTAGGAAACCTATGGAAATAGATTTACATCTGCACTGAGGTGCAAAATAAAAAAGAAATGCTTCTTATTATAGTAATCATTGGATTCAGACAACAGGCTGGATCACAGCTGCACCTATACAATTCTTCTTGTAGGAAAAGAAAGGCATCTTGCTTTAAAACTCGTCAAAAAGCCAGCAGGACACAGAAGGCAGAGCCAGCTCAAATATGTGGAGTCTCATGTGACCCAGAACTTCACTATACAGTGTCATTTGTGTCCCTGGAGTGAGTTCTTCGGGTCCCTAAGAGGGCCTTCCTTCCCTTACCCACCCACTGCAGCAGACCCGTGTGACAATCAAGGAGGGAACTTGAGGGACGAACATTAGGAAAGAAGGACCTTACCACTTCAGGGAGCAGCCTTGTTGAAAGGTCATGGATGGCTTTGACCACTATACAGATAGATGACAGAAGAAAGATCACCCCCAAGATGACACAGGCTCTGTAAGAAAAAGAACATGGATAGTTGTGTAGTTATTTCCTCTAAATTAAAACATTTTCCCCCCGGAGGGAGGCTCATTAAGCCTCAGAAAGTAAAGGACACTTACAAGTCTTAGGAAGTCAACAAAACACACAGGTCTCAGTAAACTCCTGAAACTTACAAGACTCACAAGGCCCATTCTTGAATGTTACATAAGCAGTAACAGTTGCTGAGAAGAGGTGATTTTCTTCAGTGGAGCTGCCTGAAGGTTGTAGAGGGAGCTCCTAGGAGGCAGCTTTTGTGACTTATCACTGTACTGGGACAAGCTTTTCAATGATGCAGCTGCCTTTAGTCAACCTGTGCTCCTGTAAGTAGCCCCAATGAAACTCATTGTTCACTAATCTACTTAGATGGAATCATTTCTTTGGTATGTTGCCAATTCCGTATCTAGAATGGATTCCAGGGGCTTGCTGAAAAGTTAATGTAAACAAACCAGTGAGCTCCAGGTTCAGTGAAAGACCTCAAAAAGTGACAGAAGAAGGTGCCTGAAATTGCTCTCTGGCCTATACACCACAGAGAGAGAGAGAGAGAGAGAGAGAGAGAGAGAGAGAGA
>NC_022013.1:3121310-3127605 GCF_000317375.1 Microtus ochrogaster | reverse complement strand
AGAGAGAGAGAGAGAAGAAAAGAAAATATCAGATTCCTCATCTCTAAACACAAGTGCCATTTGTGTTTAACTCCCCCAATTAAACAGGTATGGTTGAGAGAGAGAGAGAGAGAGAGAGAGAGAGAGAGAGAGAGAGAGAGAGAGAAGAGAAGAGAAGATATCCCTTAGGTAATAATTGATATCTTCCATTTACCAGTGTCTACAGTACCACATAGCAGATGCCCTGGGTGCATCTGTTGAGTGGATAAGACCAACTAAGTAGTTAGCTAACCAAACCAATAACTAATCATTGCTAGTTTACCCCCTACAAGTTTCTCACCATGGAGTCTGAGGTAGCATTGTTAGTTTTCTAATGGATTTCTAATGGATAGGGGGACTCCTATCCTTCATCCCTGTACCCTCAAACTATTCATATTGTAAAGTAGCTCTAAAGTGTAATGAAAGAAGCTTGCCACCCATTTTGTTAAAGTTGGACCTCACAAACTGCAACCTACCTTGTATATACACTTCTGTTATACACAAGAATTTGCTCAATTTTTTTTTTTTACTAAAATCTCATTTTTCTCTTCTTTTCAGTGTGTTGCAGACTTGAAAACCATAGCCCCTGCTTCCCAAAACTGTGTTAGGGCCTGTGCGTCAGGGCCAGGCTGCTTCTGCAGCCCAAAGCGGCTATGAATAGCTCAGGCTCCAATGCTATTTTTTAACATTGTATTAATAATACATTGTGTTTACACAGCAGCTTTCTCTTCAGGCACTCAGAGTTCTGCACAGCAGCTCCCAAATTCCCGGAGGGCTCCTCAATCCAGGTGTTTGTTTTTCTGCAGTTTATGAATGGGGAGGGTGACGTGTGTTTCATTAACACAAGGAGACAAAGCCAGAGAGTCCAGGTTCAGGAGGTTTGGCTCAAGGTCATGGAAGGCATTGAGTTCTACCTAGAAATAGAGCCTGAAGGGCGGGGTAGAAGGTGCAATGGGTAAGCGGTCTGCTGCACAAGCCGGAGTGTGGAGCTCCAGCACCCATAAAAAGAAAAGACAGGTTGATTCGTGGGGCACACTGGCCAACCAACGAGCTGACCTGGTGGGCTCTTGAGTCAGTGAGAGATCATGGTTCAAAAACAACGTGTGCAGGGGCTGGACAGCTTGCTCCACAGTAAAGAACATTTACTGCCCTTCCAGGGTACCTGAGTTTGGCTCTAAGAACCTACATCCAGCTGTTCAAAGCCAGCTGGAGCTTCAGCGCTGGAAATTCAATATCCTCTCTTGGCTTCTTGGCCTGCATACATGTGGCATATACACACAGACACACATACACACATAGATTCTTTTTTTTTAAAAAAAAATTAAACATTAAAACAAATGCAAACAAAACCAAGTAGAAAGGAACTGAGGAAGATATCTGATGTCAACACCTGGCCTCCAAATGCATAATCACATACACATGTACATACACACAGGAACATGTTCAAACCACACACACAAACACACACACACACACAAGCACGTGCGCTTGCGCGCTACAAGAAATAGAACCTGATTCAACTAATGACCTCCCAGAGGCCAGCCCACTCAACAAAGGCTCAGGGTATCATGTCACATGAACACTATGTCACATGACCACCACCTCTCTTAGTCTCCAGAACAAACACTTCAATGATTTAGGCTAGAAGCAAATAGAGAAAAGGTGACTCCTTCTCCATCAGGACTAAGTGAACTACTGGTCTGGTAGGCAGAGCGGAATTGGATCCCTCCACACTCCCGCCTTCTCCTGCACAGGCGAGACTAGCTGAGGGAAAGGGGCCCTGAGCAGCCAGGGTTCCAGAGAGAATACACATTCCTTTTCTCTCCTGCCTAAACCCTACATGGCTTCCTGAGTTAGAGAAAACAAATAACCTACCACCTCTTCAATAAAGCAAATGACCCACTTCCCCTTCCTTGCCACCCCTAACAGATGGCTCAAACTGAATTGAGATTCCCATGGGAAGTGTGTGTGTGTGTGTGTGTGTGTGTGTGTGTGTGTGTGTTTGGTCAGAATCCACATCACCAGAGAACGTGCTAGAAGGAAACTGAGGGAATCTGCTGCAGCCCTGGTCCTAGGTTCTGCCTGCTGGGAACATACAGGAAAGGGGGGCCAGCTTTCCGTCTCTCACGGCAGGTTCTCTGTGACTATATGAGCTGATCCACCTATTAAGCGACAGGCCACAGTTGAGAAGTATTTACTTACTGCGGGCCCACCTTTTGCCAAGAACCCTTCTGAGCACTAGAATGTGACACATAAGCCTGAGTTCCTTCTTCAAGATGTGGAGAAAGGAAACATTTAAATCACACAGAGTACTTTCAAGGGGCGGGCAAGCTGACTCTGAGCAAATCAAAAGGAGCTCAATTATGGGCCTCACAGAGGCCAGAGAGGTGGCACAGTGGGAAAAGCGGTTTCCACCATGCAAGCTAGAGGACCTGAGTGCAGATCCTGAGCACTGTAGACCCATATTTCTATATGGTGTGGCAGCCAAGCTCTGAAGCCATAGGCCCCATTTGAGGTGGTCACGTAGCCCTGCAGACAGGCTGTCTCTGCCTAACAAAGGGTCAGGATATGTGTTGCTCCTTTCTTTGTAATTTGGAGGATGTCTTATAGAGACGCTGATTCAAGCCTACGTGACAGCTAGCATACACAGCAGACAGGTAGATGCGGACGTGAAAAAAACTCCATTCACCTGGTTACCTAGGAGACAGGTATTTTCCCACTCAGTTATGTGTTAGTATAAAAGTTGTTTGGAGAATAAACGCGGAGAGATCTTCAGGAGAGAAGAAGCCTGAGATGCCCTTCCGTGATGACTGTGTAAGCTGTGTCTGATTATTCCTTGCGGCTCCGTACCAGTCCAGTTAGGGAAAATAGTTATCTATGTTGGGGCCCACGGGCTCTAACAGAGCACCTACGTAAATGTCGGGCGGGGTAGACTGAGTCTGTGATCCCAGCACCGAGGAGGTGAAGTTGGATGAATTCCTGGGTTCACTGGCCAGCCAGCCCAGCACATCAATGAGAGACCCTATCTCAAAGAATAAGGCGAAAGTGATGGGGACATTGGATGCTGACCTCTAGTCTCCATGCCAATACAGACATAGACACATGTGTACCCACCACACTCGTGTACATACACACACAAACAGGTACCTACAACACACACACAATTCCAATTTTAAAGAGCAGCAAGTGTATCCTAGAAAAGGCATTTCCGGGACATAGCAGAATTCTTTCATTCATCTTGTTAACACTGTACCCCCGCTCCTTGGTGTCAGGAGCCATTCTCCTGACAAGAGGAACAGGTATTTTGGGGAAGACCCTTCCAGACAGAAGGAAGACAGGACTTTAATGTGGAAGTCTCCCTGACGTGATGGGGATACAGCCAGTCTATGAGAGGAGAGGGAAGGGACAGGGTTGGGATGAAAGGCATAAAGAAAGAGATGGGGTTGGGGGATTGGGGAGTGGACCCTTTGAGTTCTTTGAGCCATGCAGGGTATAGAGTCTCTAGGATGGGAAGCCACAGGGGACCAGGGCTTGGAAATGACAGGCGGTGGCATGTTTTAAAGCAGGACTGGGCTCTCTCTGGCAAAGCAGAAACAAGAAGAGCAGCTACGAGGCTGCTATAAAACCCAGGCCAGGTGAGGGTGGGACCAAACAGGTTGGGATCAGAATGGTAAAACTTGAGGAGTAAGTCTGGAGATTCTGACTCGAGAGCTTCTCTGAAGGCAGCGGTGGACAGGTCCTCTTAAGTATGGTCCAAAGCTAACAGGAGTCAAGAATTATGCAGGACTTCAAAGCCTGGAAAATGGGCCAATGGAGTTGTTCTCCTCTGAGATGGTGACCTCAGAAAGAGTGGGTGTTGATGGGAGTATCAAAAGGTCCAATTTGACACACTAAGTTAGAGACATCTCTCAGACATCCAAGTGGAGATGTTTTGTTGTATTTTTATTTTGAGATATGGTCGCATTTAGCCTAAGCTGGCTCTGAATCCCCATGTAACTAAGATTCTCCTGCAATGACAGCACCCCTACCAAATGAGCTGCGTTCTGAGAAGGGCAGTTAGGGGCAGGAGCTTAGATTGCCCAGGTGAGGACATGCTCAGGGAGTCCCCAGCACACAGACAGAGTTTAAGCCTTGGACACAGCTCTGATTATGACAGATGTCCAGAGGTAAGAGTCCATGCTGGGTCCTAGCTGAGACGCTGGGTAGAGAAGCGGGCGAGGCTCACCACTGAGGAGCCTTCTGTGACTAGCTGAGCTGTAGAAACTCTC
Organism: Microtus ochrogaster; assembly: GCF_000317375.1. Taxonomy (NCBI): domain Eukaryota; kingdom Metazoa; phylum Chordata; class Mammalia; order Rodentia; family Cricetidae; genus Microtus; species Microtus ochrogaster. Next base: position 3,123,319 of record NC_022013.1, on the reverse strand, counting down.
TCTTGAAGCGATGGGGAGCCTTGCAGCTTTGACTGTGATGGAGTGAGACAATTAGATCTCCATTTTCAGGAGTGCACTAAGGTAGTGACTGCCATGAGCAGAGCCGGGCCTAAGCTGCCTTATCTATGGCTCTACGGCAATGGGCCATGTATGTACCCTCCTATGCTGTGCTGTGGTGTCCCAGAGAGGAGGAGAGTGCTGGTGGTTAGTATGCTCTCTCTGAACCAAGGCACCTGCTCCATGCTGGGCTGATCTATATATCCTATCCTCCGGGGAAAAGGATAGGATAGGATATATACTCTTGTAAGCCTGGCCTCAAGCTTAAAATGTAGCTAAGACTGACCTTGAATTTCAGGTCTTCCTGCCTCCACCTCTCAAGCACCAGGATGACAGATGTGCACTGCCATTCCTGGCTTATATGGCGCTGGTGATGGAGCCCAGGGCTTTGTGCACACTAAGCAAGCACTCCATCAATCGAGCTGTACCCCTGCTCCCTCCTGCTATAGACTTTAAGCCGAAATGAAAGCCAGCAGAGACCATTTGAGATGACTCATCCCAGAACAGGGATGGCTGGAGGGCTGAGCCGGGTGAGAACTGTCAACCAAATTGATTAACCTGTGTTCCCAGAGGAAGTCAGGCTTCCCACACACTGGATGACCTCCCCCAGATCAAGTGCTCCCTTAGATTCAGTCAGAAGCTGCAGAGCCTTGGGAGCTACACAGCACATTCCAGAGAATTCTGTAGCCTCAAGGTGCATCACAGGCTGCTGAGAGGGAGGGGCAGGAGACTAAGATGCTGCCTTCCATAACTGGAGGGACAGGACAGTGCTATCACAGAGTACGTGGGAGAGGGAGACACAGCATGGGATCAGCCTGTAATGCCGGCCACAGTAATACAGAGGCCCATGAGTCGGCTGACTTCTAAGTAGCTGGACCAAACCTTTGCACCTGGAGCTGGTCCATGCAGTCCATGCTTAGAACTGGTTTGTGATGGAGAAAAGGGAGCAGACTGGCATCATAAGCAAGCAAGGGACAACATCCACCAAGCCTGTGGACAACTGCATCATCACTCACATCCACTGACTCTCAGCTACTTGTCCCAGTTGCAGGGCAGGGTTATTTGCAGGGCCTCTGTGCACAGAGGCCAACTGGATATCCTTCTGATTTGCTTGTGTTCTTGCTGGTTCTGAGTGGCTATGACGCTAACTCAGGCTGAAGCTAGGAGTCTGCAGCTGGTTTGGCCTCATCACTCAGTGCTCCTCAGAAAGAACCCCACCTGTCTTGCAAAGCACGAGGACCTGGGCTGGACCCCCAAAACCCATGTTTTAAAACAAGCCAGTCACAGTGATACTCACTTAGTCCTGGTGCTGAGAAACAGAGACAGGTGGACCCCTGGGCTCACTGACCTGCCGGTCTAGCTGAGCCAATCTGCTTCAGCTTCAATGTGAGACTCTGTCTCAAAAAATAAGGTGCAGGGCTGGGGAGTCAGCTCAGTTTAGTGCTAGCCATACAAGTATAAGGAGCTAAGTATGGACCCCCAGAACTCTCATAAAAGCCGGGTGGCTGTGGTGGTCACCTGTAATTCCAACCTTGGGAGGCAGACAGGGGATTTCAGAGCAACCGGAGTAGGAAGCCTGGGTCTATCAGGAAGCTTTGGGTTTGACTGAGAGACCTTGCCTTGATGAATATCTCAAGAGAATGCTGAGGATAATTGTTGACACCAACCCAGGGCCTCCTCCTGAACATACATACACACAGCACACATGTGTGCCTCCGACATGCATGCATACACACGTATATCACATTACACACACAAATGGAAAAAAGAAAAAAAACAAGGTGATGATGCAAGAAGACACTGACCTCTGACCTACACACACACACACACACACACACACACACACACACACACACACACACACTCATCCCCAAACACACACGCCCAGCTCAGCACTTAGTGTCCATGCTTCCTAGTATGCCTAGGTGAGTGGAATCAATTGCTTTGCTACA
>NC_022013.1:3117455-3121185 GCF_000317375.1 Microtus ochrogaster | reverse complement strand
CTCAGCACTTAGTGTCCATGCTTCCTAGTATGCCTAGGTGAGTGGAATCAATTGCTTTGCTACACACACACACACACACACACACACACACACACACACCCTCCAGCATCACTGCAGGAACCCTTTCTCCAATGTTCTCAAGCTACTTGATTATAGCAGTTAAAGTAATTGGCTTAAATCATTCATTTGCTTTGAGTCACCGCCAGGATTCTATCCCTACAGAAGAAGCTTCTTACATGAGAATGTTCGTAGGAACCTGCTGCCGTAGATCTAAACATGAGGACTTTCAATGTTCCACAAAAGCGGAGTTTAAGCGACCAAGTTCCATCAGTGCGCTTGGCAGCTGGGGGACTCAATTTGCATTTGTTCTGACAGAACTGGGTGGAGTTTTGGTCACCAGAGAGAGAGGGGAGGCGAAAGAAAATGTGGAGAACTCAGACAAGGGGGTGCGGAACACAGAGGTGACGTCTGGGCTACAGAACGATGGCTTCATGTACTCTACATTTCAAAATGACTGGGAGAGTGTCTCGTTCCAGTGCAGAGATGATTAGCACAAACTGATAGAAGTGCTGTGACCCGGAATCATTGAACACTGTGAACACGTTATCTGGTTACCGGTAAATAAGATCAATATAAAAAGATGCCTTAAACAAAAGATTTATGTCCAAAGATGACAAACAGAGTGTAAATAATAAAGTATTAGTTAAAAAAAAAAAACTTAGGGAGTGCTTGGGAGGATGAAGCAAGATCTGAGTTCAAAGGTCAGCCTGAGTAACATAACAAAACTCTGTCTCAGAAGACCAAACAAAACAGTGGGCCATAAAGTCATATATATATTAATAACTAGACAGACAAACAGATGATAGATAAGAAATATGTAAAAATAAATCTAAATTCAGGAAGAAAATTCTGGAAAGAAATATACTATTGAGTAATAATTCTGTGAGGGTCTGCTTTGTTCCCTTCTATTGTGCTAAAGGAAAGAAAATTCTGGAAATACCTTCTGTTGATAAAGTAATTTTGTTTTGGTCTATTTGTTTGTTTTATACAAAGCCTCACACTGTAGCCCAGGCTGACCTGGAACTCACAGCGTAGTCTGGGCTAGCTTTAAACTTAAGGCAACCCACCAGCCTCAGCCACCTGAGTCCTGGCATTTCAGGCAGGAGTCACCACGTTCACCTAGCTCCTTCCCTTTAACGTTTGCCCGTCTTCCATCTTGGTGAAATTCACGTTTCTAAATTCTAAAACATTATGTGTGATAACGTGTCTGTATGCATGTGTGTATGGGTGTCCATTTGTGTGTGATAATGTGTCTGTATGCATGTGTGTATGGGTGTCCATTTGTGTTTGAAGACCAGGGTTTGATCTCAGTGTCTTCCTCAATGATTCTCTTCCTTAATTTTTGAGACAAGACCTCTCACCAGACCTGGAGTTCACTGCTCTGTCTACACTGGCTGGAGTTCACTGCTCTGTCTACACTGACTGGAGTTCACTGATCTGTCTACACTGACTGGAGTTCACTGATCTGTCTACACTGACTGGAGTTCACTGATCTGTCTACACTGGCTGGCCACTGAGTCCATGCAGCCCACTTGTGTCTTCTTCCTCTACCCTGGGCATCACATGTGTGCTACCACACCCCTTTTTTTTACATTGCTCCTGGGGAAATCAAACTCAAGTCCTCACGCTGCAGAGGCCAGAAGAGAACATTAGATCTCCGGGTTCTGGAGTTAAACAAAGGCAGTGTGAGCCACTTGATGTGGGTGCTAAGAACTGAACTCTGGTCCTCTGCAGGAGCAGTGCACATTCTTAACCACCAAGCTGCCTCTCCAGCCCCTAAGTCACCCCTCCCTGCAACACCTGAGACCATCAGTGCTGGGTAAATAGTTGTGCTGCGTGGCTTAGGCAACACTGACGGGAAACGGTCTGTATGCGGTTAATCTGAACACTTTCTTCCAAGGATTTTCAACCAATGGTTAGGCAAGCCATAGCCTCAGAACCTGTGGCGAGAGAGAGTCCCATTCAGTTTTTCTGGGACTCAGTTTACCTGTGAGAAACATGGGAACGAGAAAGAGAACACTTCCCTCCTGGTATTGTGTGAGACAGCGTTGTCGGACTTCCATACTGTATCATGTAGGCCCATCTAGTAAATCCCCTTTAATACATGTTCATTCTATTAGTTCTGTTCCTCGAGAGGACTCTGGCTCATTCAGTGTTGTTGAGATGAGATTATGCATATATCAAACACTCAAGGTGACATTACTTATCTAAACTTGCCTTCTGTCCTTGCCTGTCCTCACTTGTCCTCTTTGAAGCTATCTTAGGGCCATGTCCTCTGGGGACAAATCTCCTGGGGCTAAAGCTTTGTGGCACTTAGATACAGAAAACACGTGATGTCTTTCCATCGTGCCACCAGGGACATATCTTCATGACATCACAGTGGCTGGAGGACTTGAGATGAGGTTTAGTGTGAACCCAAGAATTACCGACGACTGCAGCCTACAAAGACTTGGAAAGCCAGTTACAATTGAAGTACAAACATGAGGCTTGTGTATAAAGGATATTCTTTGTCTAGATCATCTGCTAACCTAAACAAACACACACCATGTCTGTCTGTCTGTCTGTCTGTCTGTCTGTCTGTCTGTCCATGTGGAGACCAGGAGAAAAAATTGAGTGTCATTCCTCAGGTCTCACCCATTTTGGATAACGAGGTTCTTAAACTTATTACTGTGAGGTTAAGCGGTGGCCAGCCAGTCCCAGGTGCTGGGTTACCTTGCCTGGCTTCTCATGTGGGTTCTTGGGATCAAACTCAGTTTGTTGTGTCTGCAAGGCAAATCTTTAAGAACTGAGCCATTATCCCAGACCCAAACACACACACACACACACACACACACACACACACACACATGCACACACATTCTTTCATGCAGAGTTGTGCACACATTTTTTCCTACCATGTGTTGCAGTATTGCTAAAGACACTAAGTTGGGCAAGAATCAAGAGTCCTGGGTTCCAGACCTATCCATGTCATTAACACTGAGGATGCATGGAAAACTATGGCTCCCCTCATGCTCAAAATGAGCAGCTTTGACTTTACGCTCAAAAATCCTGAAGCTGAGGTTCTAGTTTGGATATGGCAATGGGATTTCTGGCTCATTAACACTTTTTATTTTAAGTCAACAGGTCTGAGGTACAGATTTGTTTGGACAACCAGATTGCAAGAGCTGAACAGTAGGTTTTATTTACTCACTGACAAGCTAGGGAAAAATATGGGTTTTCCAATAAGCCATCCACAAACTGTAGGTAACTTACAAGAGAGCTGTTGACTGGGGGTCAGGTGCACCAGGCTTGTGGCCAGCTCTTGTTTATTTCTGCACCTTCTCTGTGACCTACATACTCTACTCTTGAAGAAGAGCCGGTGGTTCCCAGGACAGGAAAAAAAAAAAACCAGATAGTAAACAGAACATCTAAGAAGAAACATTGTACTGGGCAGTGGTGGTGCACACTTTTAATCCCAGCACTCAGGAGGCAGAGGCAGGTGGATATCTCTAAGTTCAAGGCCAGCCTGGCCTACAAAGTGAGTTCCAGGACAGGCTCCATAGCTACACAGAGAAACCCTGGCTTGAAAAACCAAAAATAAAAAAAGGAAGAGGAAGAGAAGGAGAAAGGAGGAGGAGAAGGAGGAGGAGAGGAAGAAGGAAGAGGAGGAGGCGGAGGAGGAAGAAGAAGA
>NC_022013.1:3115146-3117355 GCF_000317375.1 Microtus ochrogaster | reverse complement strand
AAGAAGAAGAAGAAGAAGAAGAAGAAGAAGAAGAAGAAGAAGAAGAAGAAGAAGAAGAAGAAGAAGAAGAAGAAGAAGAAGAAGAAGAATTGTGCATTCCTTACATTGGGTATTTGTGCATTCCTTACATTGGGTATTTGGTTTGGGGTGGGGTGTGTGTGTGTGTGTGTGTGTGCATAGAGGTCAAAGAAACCTCAAATATTATTCTATTAATCAGGTTTTTTATATAGGGTCTCTCACTGGCCTGGAGAATACCAAGTAGGCTAGGCTGAGTGGCCCAAGAGGCTCAGGAAGGCCCTTTGTCCCTGCCTCCTCAGTGCTGGAATTACAAGCACTCAATACCGCAACAGGCTTTTTATATCTGGAGATTGAACTCTGGTGTCCTTATGTCTGCAAGACAAGCACTTTACCAGTGGAGTTTTCCTCCCTCCTCCATGGGAAGCTGGTTGTCTATGCAGAATTATTTTAAGTTATTCATTACACCAATACTCTGGAGCTTTACAACATTATAACCTGGAGACAAGTGTGTTAAAGAATAATATAAAAGCCTTGACGTCATGGGTTCACTTCCTAAAAACTCTGGAATTTAAAGTTACATTGAAATACATTATTAGAGTCACAAAACGCTAAGGTTCCCTTTAGAAGGGCAGTTCTGGGGCTGAGGAGATGGCTCAGTTAACAAGATACAGGCTGCTCAAGTCTGAGGCCATGAGTTCAAGCCCTGGCACCCACATCAAAGTCAGATATGGGGCACACACCTGTGATCCTCGTATGGAAGACGTAATACTTGGATCCCTGGGGCTCGCTACTCAGACACACTAGCTGAATCAATGAGTTCCCACCCAGTGAGAGACCATGTCTCAAAAGAGATGTGGGCTGGAGAGATGCCTCAGTGTCTAAGGGTGAGTCTTCCATTCCCAACATCCGTGTCACACAGCTCACAGGGGATTCAATGCCTCTATGACTAATGGCAGTCGTTTGTACATACCCCTACACACACACACACACACACACACCACCACCACCACCACCACCACCACCACCACCACCACCACCACACACATATACATATGTGATATAGTCATACAGTACCGAAACACAGAATCAACATCCCCCCACCAAAGGATTCATTGATTAAACTTTTAATTAAAGTTGTGGATGTTTCTATGACAGAATCCTTCCCCCTAATTTCAGTAAAATCTATCACAATGATGCCATGTCTAAGCGTGGAGGAATCTTACGCTCCAGTGAGCCGCTTCCTTGCTGTAAAACCAGGCGGGAGCCACTGAAAGCCCAGGCTCAGGAAACAGAGTGCCAGGCTGGATTACAGCACCAGAGGTTGCCAGTCACTTGGCCTCTGAAAAATTAGGCAACCCCTCTTCGCCCGGTTCCATCATGTGTGGACTAAGGTCAGCGATTTGACTGTGATAAGGGAATTCCCACACAGAGGGTCTTCAGCACAGGATCGATTGAGGACAGAGTTTAAAGGACAGTGATGAGCCAGGAGATGGCTCCGTTCACAGAGTGCTTGCTTCTGGAGTACGAGGAAGACCTGAGGTCGCGCCTCAGAACCCACATTAAAAACCCTGGTGTGGCGGTGCCTGCTGGAAATCATAGCGCTGGAAGAGGGAGACTCGAGGAAGCTGGGGCTTGCTGGCCTGCTAGCCTGGCCAAGTCAGTCAGCCAGGCCAGCGAGAGACCCTGACTCAAACACGAAGGTGGACAGCTCCTGAGGAGCCACACCTGAGCTGACCTCGTGCCTCTTTAGACACACACAGCTTCATGGGCACATGCGCGCGGGCAGACATGCACGTGCGCGCGCACACACACACACACACAAACAAGCAGGTCCAGCCAGTGAGAATCCACTTCCCCTCCTTTGTTCCTGAAGCTCCTAAAAGGAGAAGAAGCTATGCAGGTTTGTTGAAAATTATAAAAATGGTCATAATAAGAAGTAATGACAGCAATAACAACAATTATTATAAATACTTTGGGTGCTAACATCAACCAAGTTTCCAATAGTTGGGGACCTTTTGTGTGCGTGGGATGATCTCACAACCAGGGCACATGCATAGAGCCCACTGTGCCTGTGCTGTGTTGGGGTTACACATCTGACACTCATTGTCCTTCATTCCTTGTTTTTTTTTAAAATTTATTTATTTATTAAAGATTTCTTTCTCTTCCCCGCCACCGCCCCCCATTTCCCTCC
>NC_022013.1:3091012-3114321 GCF_000317375.1 Microtus ochrogaster | reverse complement strand
GCTCCATACTTTCTTCATCCATTCTTCCATTGAAGGGCATCTAGGTTGTTTCCAGGTTCTGGCTATTACAAACAATGCTGCTATGAACATTGTAGAGCATATACTTTTGTTGTATGATAAGGCCTCTTTTGCCAACAAAATACACAGCCCTGTATGGTCACGCTGCCAGCCCTGGGAGCCAAATGATTCAGGGTGCAATAAAAAGCTAAAGCTCTTATAACTACCCCATAATTATTCTATCAACTCATCCAAAGCTCATCTCAATTGTTCCATTTTGCTCTAATTGGTCTGCCCACTAATTCTAAATTACTATGCTATTTGCTTTTTTAAAACAAGAGGGGAAAGATCAAATCCCATGCACGTTGAAAGAAAGGAAAACGTGGGTGTCTTGCAGCGGCCCTCCAGGCCTGTCCCTTCCTACAGACCAGCCTGCTGGTGTCCTGACAGATGGGGAGGGTGGACCCCACCCCTCAAAGTGCTTGTTTAATGAGGCGCTGGGTAATCACAGCTCTGCATTCAATCTGCCCTATTAAAGCCAAGGGTAATAAAACGGTGCAAGAGATACGCAATTTACAACCATCGCTGATTTAATGGCTTGTAGCTGGGTGAGGAGGCGGGGCCGAGTGTGTGTGAACGTCACCAAACATCAATTAGGAAATTACCCTCCAGCTTGTTAAAAGGTCACATGCCAAAAACTGTCCTCAACAGAAAAAGGCTGGGACATGCTACTCACATCTGTAATGGTCCGGGGCTGACAGACAATGGGGGACAGGCCATTTCCAGGTTTCTGGAATTCATTTTGCTGTTTTGTTGTTGTTGATGGTGTTGTTGTTTTGCAGTGCTTGGGAACTAAACCCATAGCCTCACACAAGCTACACCATCACTGCACCTCCTAGGAATATCTATTTATATGTATACATGTATAACATGTATGGATATGCGTATATGTGTATGATTGGTATATAGATGTTGGAATATTGTAATATTTGTTTATGTGTATACATGTATATATGGATATATTTGTGTGAGTGCATGAATTGTTTGTATGTATATATGCATGTATATGTTTGTGTGTGGGTATATTTGTGTATATGAATATACATACATGTGTATGTGAATATATGTGTATACAGTCATGTGTGTTTGTATGTGTTAATGTGCGTATATGTGTGCTTGTACATATATGGCAATTGTGTTTATAGGTATGTGCATACAGGTTTGAATATTCTTATGTGTACATGACTATGTGTATATGTGCATAAATGTTCATGTTCATGTGTATATATTGAGCTATATGATGTCCTATCAGTTCCATCTCTGAGCTTCTCAGTCTTTTTCAGTTCCTGAACATCTTTCTGCTTCATGAAAGGCAACTACTATTAATTAATTAATTAATTAATTAATTAATTAGAGGCACATCAATGACTTCCCTAAATAGGAAACACTATCAACCACTTCTGAGACTTCCCACCAGACCTGGCGGCAGGTTTCTAACCTCAGAATCTCCTCTAACAAGCAGCATCTCCCAAGGCGGTTTCATATGTTTAAGATGACAGGCGTTGGTGGCCTTCTGTAAAGTCCGGGATAAATCAGTTTAAAGATGAGCAAGTGTTCCCACCATGCGCTGCTGGCTGGTTCCCACTGTCAACTTGTCCCAACCTAGAGTCACCCAGACAGAGAACTCCAGAAGGGGTCGTCTAGACCAGGCCAGCCTCTGAGCATGTCTGCTGCAGGCTGCCTTAGGGAAGACCAAGACTGAAAGTCAATGGCACCATTGGCCAGGCTTTGGGCCTGGACTGTGTAAGAACAAGAACAGCTAGCTGAACAGTTGTCATGCACACATCCATTTCTCTCTACTGTGACTGCGGGTGCAAGGTGACCGGCTGCTTCAAGCTCCTGTCCCTGTGACTTCCCTACAGTGACAGACCATAACCTGGGAGTATGAACTAAAATAAAGCCTTTCTCCCCCAAGTTGCCTTCTGTCAGGATACTTTATTACAGCAACACAGAACACACACACACATGCCTGCACACATGTGCATACCATATGCATGCACACAAATGCATACGCACACACACGAGTACGCGCACACATGCATGCACACATGTGCACACACATATGCATGCACACATGAGTGCTCACACACATGCATGCACACATGTGCACACACACGCTGTAAGAGAACGCTGAACTGAAGCACCTGCCACTTTAACCACAGCTCGATTGCCAAACACTGAACTACTAACTAATTCAAGTTAATGTAGAGACCCACCAGCTGCTTGAAAGAGCAGGAGAATATTCTAGAAATGCATCTTGAGATTCCTGAGTGGACCCTGGAGATGAGGCTCTGTGAAAAAGCTTGCTTCAGATGCGTGGATGGCTTCTTTTCAAGTGACACATATTCAAAACAAGAAGAATCTCACCCAGGCTCACCAGGAACACAAATGCGGTTGGTAGCATTTCGGTTTCTTTTTCCATGGCTCTCCCAAGCTAGTAGTCAGGACATGGTCTCGAGTTCTCTATTTTATCTCATGAATGCATTCCACAAGTGTCTCGTGTGTGTGTGTGTGTGTGTGTGTGTGTGTGTGTGTGTGTGTGTGTGTGTTATGGGAGGATACATCCACATAAGTGTGCAGACGTGCATGCTTGTGCACTCCCGTGTTCACATGCAGAGGGCAGACTAGGACATCAGGTGTCTTCCTCAATTGCTCTCTGCCTTGAAAAAGAGTCTCGCACTGACCCAGAATCTTGCTATTTTATTTCAGCTTCTCTGCCTCCCAGTGCTGGAGTTATAGGCACATGTGGCCAAGCCCAGGCTTTTTCAGAGATGCCGGGGATTCAAACTCGTGTCCTCAAGCTTACACAATAACCCCTCTTACCCAGTGAGCCATCGCAACACTCTGGCCCCACTGTAACAATTCTACACAGAAGGGAGTGTAACAGTGCAGCTGGGTGAATAAACTCCAGCTCCATAAACGCTGCAGAAAATCTGGATTAGTCAAGCAATCAACTTGGGCTGAGGTCTCTGGGGTCACATCTTTAAAAGCCATTTTAGTTTTAGTGATAGCCTTTGCCTCTTCAAGTGAAACACCTGATGCTGGCCATGACCTCCTCAGAGGACAGTTCAGTATTATGTAAAAGAATTCTGATCAGAGAGTCCATTTGAAGGAATTTTGTTTCTGAGAAAATAGCCAAGTAGATGAAAAGTTGTTCAAGGATCTCAGAGGCTGCATAACAGGAAAAAAGCACATGTGGTTTTGGTTTTGGTTTCTTTTGAGACAGGGTCTCATGTAGCCTATTGGCTTAGGGTTTTCATTGCTGTGATGAGACACAATGACCAGGGCAACTCTTTTAAAGAAACATTTAATTGGGGCGATTCCCTTGCAGTTTCAGAGGTTCAGTCCATCACCATCATGCCGGGGGGTGGGGGGAGGCATGGCAGTGTGCAGACAGACAGAGCACTAGAACAGCTGACAGTCCTACATCTTGCAGGCAAGAGGAAGTCGATTGACAGTCACACTGGGGGAAGCTTGAGCAAAAGAAACTTCAAAGCCCACCCCCACAATGACACTTCCTCCAACAAGGCCACACCTCCTAATAGAGTCACTCCCTTTGGGGACCATTTTCTTTCAAACCACCACACTTACGTTGGTCTGAAACTCACTGTGTAATCAAAGATGAACTGATCCTTTTATCTTAACCTTCTGCATGCTGGGATTAGGGCCCTGTTTATGTGGTGCTGGGAACCGAACCCAGGGCTTGGTGTAGGCAAGCACCCTACCAAGTGAGCTGTGCCAGCAGCCTGCACAGTGTTCTCTGAAAGACAAGATGCTGCACACAGACAACACAACATCTGTGGGCATTTAGAGCCCATCAACAGTTTTTAAACCTCGAAGAATCCCCACTCTAGAAACGTCCATGGAGACAGAGGCAGGATATCCAACAGACACATAGAATGGACCCAGTTTTGTTGCCTATGAACCTGGGCACGTATAAAAGAGATGGAAATAAAAAAAATCTACCTTCCTTATTTTCTCTAGATGGCAGGATAAAGGGTAACCTTTGTTTTCATACCGTGGTATGCTTTACTTTGAAAGTGAACATACACTCACCAGAAAGCTAGGAAATGCCATTTAGAGCACACACACCTTTTACAAATGGCTTTGGAGAGCTATGAAAAGGAAACTGAGGCACTCAAGTGGGGACTGCAGGGTCGTTACCCAAGACTCTGACAGAAACGCAGTTGGGGAAGTGACACTGGGTGGTCATTAAGGTCACTTCCAACAAAGCAGCCAGCCCAGCCCTTCCCAGGATCCCCTAGGAGTCCATGGCCCTGTTTGTGGTAGGTAACACTGACTGTCATCTTCCTGGGGCCTAGATCACCTAGAAGACAAGTGTCTGGCAAGGACATGTCTAGACCAACCAGACTGGGGCAGACAACATCACTCCATATGCCGGGTTCTGAACCGAAAATGAAGGAGAAAGAGAGTGACCACCAGTGCTTGTCTTCCTCTTTCTCCTGGCTGGGGAGGGAGGCCGATGTGACCAGCTGCCTCACTGCCACCGCGATGTCCTCCCACAGTGAGCTGACTGCACCGACAGCCTCTGAGCCTAAGTCAACACCTCCGTCCTCAGGTCGCTAGGATTCTATCACACCAACAGAAAAGTAATGGGTTCACCACTGGAGCCTCACACCATCACCTCCCCCAGGTATCGTCCTTTGAAATGGACCAGTCCAGTGTCAACTGGAGTGCCTCAGTTTCCTCAACTGTCACCCATCTTCCGCTGTGGATATGCTCAGATTTAGGCAGCTGACAAAGAAAAAAAAACAAAACAAAACAACAACAATAAATAATAAAAACACCTCATGATTGTCCTTCCAGAATCAAATGGATCTCAGAGGAATTAAAAAAAAAAAAAAAGCCTGCTTCAATCAACCTACCAAAACCATTCGCATTCTGCAGAAGAAGAAAGAAGCCTGAATAACGGCTTTCAGGCTTTTTCATTAACTCACTAACAGATGCCTTCTGTGGAACTAAATCTAATAACCTGGCCTTCCCTCTAGGGTTGGGAGGAGAATAAATCAAAGTAATTATGTCTGGAAAGTCGCTAATGTGCAAATTTACTTTCTCCCACAATAAATTTCCCCAACACACAAGCATGAATACATACAAATTCACACAGCATACATTTCTTTTGATTTTTTAAAATCATATATACATATATATGCATATATGTACATACATACATACAAACACACACACACACACACACACAAAGCTTTGTGTGGTTCGTACACACAAGTTTAGTGCCCTTGGAGCCAGAAGAAGGCACTGGATCCCAGGACTGGAGTTAAAGGCCGTTGTAAGTTGTGTGATATGGATGCTGCAAACTGAACCCAGGTCCTCTGGAAAAGCGACAAGCACTCTCTCTCCATCCTGCTGCTTCCTTTGAAGTGGACCAGTCCAGAGCCAAAAAAACAGAATCCAAGAAGAGAGTGTTCCCCCATCTTTCTGCATGTCCTCAGTGAGGCTCTGATTCTTCTGAGCTTCAGTGAACATTTTTATTGTCGGCGTCTAACACAGTGCGGTTGTGATGTATAGAAGGGAGTAAGGCAATTCTTAGCCATCCTACTTTGCCACAAGCTAGGGCCCGTTGAGGAGCCTGGGGTGTAACTCAGCTGGCAGAGTGCTTACCTCACAGGCGTGAAGCCCTGGGTGCATCCCCAGTACCACATACACTACACCGCAGGTCCGGTACCACACAGCTGTAATCCCAGTACTCCAAAGACGAAAGCAGGAGGATAGAAGGTCAAGGTCATCCTGGCCAGCCTGAGCTGCTGAAATCCATCAGTTCTTTTGCTTAAATGCCATTGAAAACGTGTGTGCTGCTCTAGTATCCGAGCTGATCTGGAAGAGAGCTGCAGGAGGGAGCACCCTGAGACTGAGTCAGGAACTGGGGTGAGCCTGGCTGGGTTCAGAGCAAGGTTTAGCTGTATATATGTTGAGCACAAAGCCACAATCTTGGGGCCAGAGAAATGGCTCAGCAGTGAAGGGCTCCTGCTACCCTTCAAGAGGACAGGGGTTCGGTTCCCAGCACCTACATTAGGCGGCCCACACCTGCCTGTAACTCCAGCTCCAGAGCATCTGACATCCTTTTCTAGCCTCTGAAGACCTCCACATACACGTTGGCATAAACACACCTGTACACACAAATAAACATTTAAAACCCGAATGATCAGGATCTATGTCTCCGACATGCCCAAAGCCCTGCGCTTCTGTGCTTGAGAGTCTGCAGGTAGAAGATGCTCATCTTGGCTAACTCCAGCCCCTGCTGTTATAGTGGGGTGCACCATGAACAAAGAGACTGCTCCCTTCCCCACTTCCCCTGCTCACGTCCAGACAGTGCATGACAAGCCTCAAACGCTGTGAGGTTCCCCGTGAACACGTCAGCCAGGCCGGTGTTGATGAACTGTTTCAAGGCAAAAACAACGCAGACAGAAGTACAACTCGGAGTCCTTCTTCCACCCCACCATCCACGCTTTCACCAGTCCAGTCTCCTCCGCCACCCTCCTTTGTTTTAATAGGGTGTGAATCTGCCGATGTTAATCCCATAATAGAGAAGTGTGTACTTGATTCTGACCGTGCTCACCACGGCCGCAGACAATTGCATCTCTGGAAAAGCAGAATGGCTGGCTCATTGTGAGCAAAGCGAGCCAGGCTTTGTGTCGTCTTTTGTTTGCGGGCCCTGTCCCTTGCTTTAGTTACTCATGACATTAAGCAAAGCAACCGAATCCTTCCTGCAGCTGTGCCCGCTCAGCGAGGAGCGCCTGGGGAGTGGGCCAGGCTGCACGTGCATATAAACTAGGTGAGCTTAACATTTCCTGCATATGCTCCTCATTCCCGCGTGCGTTTGGGGCTGGCAGCATTTCTAGTCCCCGCAGCCACTCCACGAACAATCAAGATTGCAGATCGGTGGTGAACAACCACCCACCGTGCCTGGGGACCGGCAGGTCTCAGGTCTATTTCACACTGTGGCCCAAACATCTTTCTTTCTTACCCAAAATGCAGTCAGGGCTAGGACACACACTAAAAGATTTTAAAACTCGTGGCCTAACTGTCTCTGGGTGTGTTCATGTGTATGTGTTTGTGTGGGTGCATGGGGAAACCGTAGGCAATTCGAGTGTCTTTCCTCAGGCATCATATACCTTAGCTGGTTTTTGTTTAAGATTTTACACTGTAATTACGTGTACATGTGTCTGGCTGTGGGAATGTGCTTGTGTGTGCAATGTGCCTGTGGAGGCCAGAAGAGGGTCTAGACTCCTTTGGGGCAGGAGTCACATAGCCCGCCTTGTGAGCTGCCCAATGCGGATGCTGGGAATGATTCAGGTCCTCTAAAAGATCGCATTTGTTCTAACCACTGAGCAATCTCCTCAGCCCTCACTTCGTTTAATTTTAGCTTTTCTGAGACAAGGTTTCTCACTGACCTGAACATACCAGATAGGCCAGGCTAGGTAGTCCGAGAGCTCCAGGGATCTTCCTGGTCACCTCCCCAGTGCTGGGATTGCAAGCACATACCACCACGCCCAGCTTTTTAAAAGGAGGCTTGCAGGCTAGAATTCGGGTCCTCATGTCTGTGTGGCAGCATAACTTGCCAACTGAGCTATCTCTCCAGCCCTTGTCTCTTATTAAAGAAAAGTAAACCCTACATCGCAGACACAAGATTCATAATCAAGTCATAAGAAGTGTTATTGCTTAAAATAACAAAAACTGAAGCAATTCAGACCTCCCGATAGACTGTTAAATAGTGCCAATAACTCTGACGTCACTAGAAAGAACAGATTGGGGATATAAGAAAGAGATTTGGGAAATGTTCTTGGCTTTGAGTTGGGAGAAAAGCAGGTTACAGGGCAATGTGTAGAGAAAGGTCTAAGTTTCATTCTCACGCCCAGCTACACGTGTGTGCAAACAGCATATATCTGCCTGTTCTACTTGATGTGCGCAGGAAATATGCTGGAAGTGCATTGCACCAAAAGCCCATGGTGATTGCCATTCACAGAGAAGGGTAGAGGGATGAAAAGGGTAGCCATGGGTGCGGGAACGCTTTAAAGTCTGTCTCCACTTTAAGGCCGTTATTCTTCCCATGTGCACCGCAGCAGTAATTGGCGACACAAATGAGACATATCCTTTTTTTTCCTTTTAAGAAACAATACGGAGCCTCCTGCATTCACAGTCACGTTAGTTTTCTTGGCTAGCAAGCCAGCTGAGCTCACAGCATTAATTATAACCAGGGCACTTCACCCCGAGGCTTAATAACTCACCCATGGCTTCCCAGTTCTCTTATAATCACAGTTTCCTCCAGAGGCTCATGAGGCCCCAGCTGTGAGGCCCCTTACTCCTTAGGTCAAGCCTCGGCAACTCATTTTTCTGACTCTCAAATGCAGTCAGCGGGTTCCTCCTTAAGTGCCCTGTGGCTAACTCTGTCTAGGAATGCCAAATGCCCACACAGGCTTCTTGTAGTCAACCTCAGTATATCTTAAGTCTCTAAGAAGTGGCTGCCCTTGACCCCCAGCTTCAAAGACACACTCCCAACCCACCTGTGGTGTGGGAGGTCCTTCTGTCTATGTGTTGCTTTTATTGGTTAATGAATAAAGAAACTGACTTGGCCTGATAGGGTAGAACAGAGCTAGGCGGGGAAAACTAAACTGAATGCTGGGGAAAAGAAGGTGGAGTCAGGAGAAGCCATGTAGCCCTGCTGGAGACAGATGCCAGAATCTTACCCAGTAAGCACAGCCTCGTGGCAATACACAGATTAATAGAAATGGGCTAAATTAATATGTAAGAGTTAGCCAATAAGAAGCTAAAGCTAACGGGCCAAGCAGTGTTTTTAAATAATATAGTTTCTATGTGATTATTTCGAGGTTGAACAGTCAGGAACAAACAAATGACTCTCCTTACAACACACCTGAGAGTGCTATTTCCCAGCTCTCCTTACCCCTGCACACGTTGCCACACTGGCTACCTTGTCCTTTTGGGTCCATGGGAATGGAGCTTGTTGCTCTCATTCCCTCCAAATGTTTTTATAAAGTGCTTGGCACAGACAGACAGTCAAGTTGGAGTTGAATACACAAGAGTCTACTGTTAGAAAAAGAACCTCTTGGGGCTAAGGCTCCGTTGATAGTGGTGTTTGCCTAGCGTGCATGGAGGTGGTGGTCTGAATGAGAATGACCACCATAGACTTCTGTATTTAAATGTATGGTCCCAGTTTGTGGAACTGTTTGGGAAGGATTAGTAGGTGTGGGCTTTGTCTCTCGGGATGGGCTTGGAGGTTTCAAAAGCCAAGTGCCATGCCCGTTGTACTCTCTGCCTCCTGCTTGTGGATAAGACATGATCTCTCAGCTACTGCTCCAGCCACCTGCCACTTTGCTGTCATAAAGTCTAACCTTCTAAGATCATAATCCCAGCTAAACTGTTTCCTTTATATTGCTTTGGTCATGTGTTTCATCACAGCAATAAAAAAGTAATGGAATGAGTTTATGGGTTCAGTTCCTATCAATGCATAAACTGGACATTGTAGTACATAGTTGTAATTCCAGACCTTGGGAAGTGAAGACAGGAGGATCAGGAGTTCAAGGCCAACCTTGACTACATAGTGAGTTTGGGGCCAGCCTTGGCTACATCAGCCTATCTCAAAAAGTAAAAATAAAAGGAGCAAATGTGTTTCTTGGTTGAAGACGCTGCAGAGTAAATGTTGGGAGAGGCTATCATCCAAGCCCCAAACCTCTCTAAACGAACAAACAAACAAAACTAGGAGGAGAGAAACACGTCAGCTCTGGCTGTTCAATCACCCCCAAGAGAGTCACAGAAAGGGGGGGGGGCTTATACTCTTCATTTAAAGCTTGAGCAACTTTCTCCCCAAACTTGGTTTTGTTTGGTTGTTTGTCATTGAGACAGAGACTATTATAGCCAAAGCTGCCCTCGAACTCACTACACAGCCAAGGATAACTCAAACTTCTAATCTCCCTGCCTCCACCCCCTGAGCGCTGGGATGGGATTGTAGACAACACTACCATGTCTTATTTCATACATATTTTGGGGGATGACATTTCAGTGCTATTGGGAAGCAAGACTACATACCCTTTTCTCTAACACACACACACACACACACAGAGAGAGAACTCACCAACACATGCTTAAGCCTCATGCCTGTCCTGGCAAGGTTTTCCTTTGACTCTGAAAGGCTTTTGACAATAGAGGCCATCCCCTTCTTCCTTCAGGAAGACAGGACCCTCTCTTCAAGTCAAGTGAGCTCAGACTATCCCAAAAGACTTCTCCTGCCTCACATCCCAGACACTGAGGGTCCCTGGGAAATCATCTCTTCCTCTCTTCTAGAGCGGCTCCTGCTGTTGACAGAACATGTTCAGGCACTAGAGAATGGAGAGTCCTCCCCTAGCCAGTTGGATTTAGGGCCAGGCCAAGCACCCCGCAAGAAGCTGGGGAAGATGCGAGGCTCCGGGGCCAGAAGCGACCCACCGATCTGTCACCTCTCTGGAGAATCCATTACTTACCTATTTATTTTAGGCGGGCGGCATATGCCACAGCACTCGTGCCGCAGTCAGCGAACAACCTTCAGAAGTCAGTCTCCTCCTTCTACCGCATGGGTCCCCGGGCTTGAACTCGGGCCAGCAGGATTGGCGGCAAGCACCTCTACCTGCTGGGCCATCTCACCGGCCTGGCATCAACTACTTTTCTTTTTTAGATTTTGGCATTGTTCCCAAACTTCACACACAGGCTAGCTGATGCCAGGCATCGAAAGGGCAGGCGCCATTGGAGCCATTCTGTTAACCCGGAGTTCTCACGCCAAGTCATTTGCTCAGCAAATTGAAAAAGAGAGCAGCATTGTTTCCCCGGGTGTGAACCGGTGTGCCCTGTTTATTTCACTTGGAACCCGCACGGTGCATCTCCAGGCCTCTAAGAACACCCATTTCAGAACACTCAGATCCACACACGCTCTGACACACTGCTGAGCATCCTGCTAGCCGCACACACATTTGGAACTGGAGAGCAGCGTCTTTGGGCTGTGTTGCTGACTCAGTTGAGGAAGGAAAGCCTGTAGAAGTGAGCAATGCCCCCCATCTGCTGCCACCTCTCACTCTGAAGGAGCTGGCCCGGGGAGACAGCTGGGCCTGGGGAGCCTGGGTGGGGCCCCACCTGTGCAGCTCCCATACGTAAAATGTCAGAGGCTTCCCAAAGAGCACCAGGCTGTACCTTCTGTGGCAAGCATCCCAGCGGCCCTGGCAGATGACAGCAGCAGGAAGCTGTCCTTCCTGTGGCCTTACAAGGTGCACGGGGCTGAGAATGGCTAAGACAGGCATGAAATTCCCAGTGTGGTTCAGCCTTGCCAAGTCTTATGTAGTATACCCCCCCCATCCTCTGTAATCAGCACCTCCTGCTTCCCTTGATTCTCTTCTCTTGTCTGCAAATCTCTTGCACTTTGATATTGCTTGTTTGTTTTTGAGGCTGGGGTTCCCAGGGCATAAGGCATATTTAGCAACTGCTCTAAGGCTGACTCTACTCCCAGCCTCTTGCCTCTTCGCCTATCATAAAAGAGTCTACTGGTTAGCAGTGGTCTAAACTTGCAAGGGTCCTGTTCTAGTTTCCTTTCTGTTACTGTGACAAAACTCTCTGGCCAAAAGCATCATGGGAAGAAAGGGGTTTATTTGACTTACATTTCCAGGTCACAGTCCATTCCTGAGGGATGCCAGGGCACGAACTCAAGGCAGGAATTGTGGAGGAAACCTTGTCGCTAGCTCATTGTCTGGCTTGCTTACTTGTTCATGCTTACGTAGCTTTTTTATACAGGTCCTAGCAGGACTCCCTACCTGATGGGTGGTGCTACCAGCAGTGAGATGGGCCCTCCAACATCAATTAACAATAAAGACAATCTCCCACGGATACACCCGCAGACCAACCTGACCTAGGCAATTCCTCCATTGATGCTCCTCCTCTCTGATGACTCTAGATGTCAAATTGATAGCTAAGGCTTCTCAGGGCCACACTGGGTAAAAAACTATTTTCTTAGGGGCCCGTGAGATGGCTCAGTGGGTGAAAGCACCTTTTTGCAAGTCTGAAGTCCTGAATTTAATCCCCAGAACTCAGAGGTGCTAGTTAGTTTCATGCCAACTTGGCACAAATCATAATCATTTGGGGAGAGGGACTCTCAGTTAAGAATATGACCACGACAAACTGGCCTGGGGGCGTTTTTGTTTGTTTGTTTTATTGATAACTGATGTGGGAGAAGAGAGCCCAGATTACTGTGGGTGGTCCCTCCTCTGGGCTGGTGGTTATAGGAGCCATAAGAAAACAGGCTGGGCCTAGCTGGGTTCTGCAGACACTGGGACTGCAAGATGGTGTCAATCGTGTCACTGAGAGACAAGCTCGCGGAGGCTAAACTTGGAGAGCTTCCAAGCTTGATATTGATGCAGGATTTCAGCCCAGTGGCATCATGGGAGCCTTTCAGAGAGATATCATCAAGCATGGAACAAGTACATCAACATGTTCGAGTATATCAACATGTGGAGGGACAGCGTTGCAGGCCTTAGCATGAGGCTAGCAGTCTATGTGCTTCTCAGCAATGGCATTTCCTACAAGTAACTCAGACATTAGCGTGACATAAGTACCACTGAAGAGGAGTCAGCTTCAGGGCAACGCATGCCTGAGCATAAACACCTGCCAGCTCCAGCCAGGAAGAATTCAGTTGTGGTTGAATCTTAATGCCTTGGCTGAAAACTGAAAGGGGACTGGCTCGTGTTAGAAAAAAAGGAAGGAAGGAAGAAAGGAAGGAAGGGAGGAGAGAGGGAGGGAGGGAGGGAGGGAGGGAAGGAAGGAAGGAAGGAAAGGGAGGGAGGAGGGAAGGAAAGAAGGAGGGAGGGGAAGGTAAAAAGGAAGGGGAAGAAAGAAGAGAGAAAGGAAGGAAGGAGGGAGGCAGGGAGGCAGGGAGGGAGGGAGGAAGGAAGGAAGGAAGGGAAGGGAAGAAGAAAGAGAGAGAGGGAGGAAGGAAGGAAAGATGAATCATGACCTCTGCAACAGCTCCTATTTCTAGTTCCTGCCTTAAGTTCCTGACTTGACTTCACGGAATGACCAATGATCTACAAACTGTAAGGTGAAATAAACCCTTTTCTTCCTCATGTTGCTTTTGGTGGTGTTTTATCACAGTATAAAAACCTTAACTAAGACAGTAACCACATAAAGGTGGAAGAGAAGGACCAACTCCACAGAGTCGTCCTCTGACACCCACATATATGCCATGGTACATGCAGGACCTCCCCCCCATCATACACACAATAATAAATAAAAATAAGTTTACAAAATTGATCACTCAAGAACTGCCCCATTGAATAGTAACTGAAAAAAAATCACACAAAATTCTCATACTATTTCAGCTAAGTTTGTGATATTGTGGTGGGCCACACTATCTTGGACTGCACCCCATGTGGGTTGGACATGCCTGGAAGGAAGTAAACATCTTCCTCCTTCACTTGTCCCCAGCCCCTCTCCTGGAGGTCTGGTCATCTGCTTACCCATCCCCTTTGTGTCCCTAAATATGTCTGAACAAGAGCATATAAATGTAAAATCCATCTATAAAACAATCTAGAGGAGACCATGTCCCCTTTCACACCGTGCTCTCCCTACTCACTGACACTGGAGATTACCATGTGAGTGGACAAGTAAGTGTGTGGCTCTTCTGAGCAACTTCATTGCCATCCCCTGGCTCCCAGCCAAGCTCACCATCCTCTCTCTCATCCATTGGCCAGACGGCTTCCCAGAGAGCTGTGAACGCCCATCTGCCTCTGCCTACCAGCAGCTCTACAGTTGCAGATGCGTGAGACCACATGTGGGTTTTGACATGGGTGCGGGGCTCTGAACCCATCTACATGGTGGCACTTTCTCAGCAGAGCCCATCCTCCCAGCCTCGTACCCGCCTCTCTTCATCACTCTCTGACTTCTTGGACCCTCTCCTTCCGTTATTGATGGCACTAATACCGGATTGGCTGTCTGCATCTCCTCCCCAATCTCTTTTTAACTTCAATCCCAGACAGAGCATCCAGCCAACACCTGGTCAGATGCAAATCCCTGTCTATTGATCCCAGCCCCAATCATCAGTCTAAATCTGTACCAACCAACAAAACACCTAGAGAACCTGGTCCTTAGCATCTCACATCAACAACTGCCCGGACAATCAAGACTTCTAGCCTGTCTTGCTGTTCATCGCCCTTTCACACCTTCTAGACCAATTTAGATATTTGGACAACTCATTCTGTCAACTTGAAACAACTTAGAGTCGTCTGGAAAGGAAGTGTCAGGTGAAGAACTGCCCAGATCAGGTTGCGGTATGGGCATGTCTGTAAGGGACTGTCTTGATTGTTAAATGATGTGGGCAGTCCCAAAAACAGTGAAGGAGGGGACCTCCACTGTGAAAGAGAAGAGAAGATGGGGAGGTATGAAGAGACGTCTCGGTAATTACGTGTGCTTGCTGTTCTTGGCAGAGGACCCAGATTCTATTCCCAGCACTCACATGGCCGCTCACAACTGTCTGTAACTTCACTTCCGGGGGATGAGCACCTGAATGTGTGCATTCACGTCCCTCTGCTCTTGGCTGTGGGTATGATGTGGCCAGCTGGGTCAAGCCCCTTCCACTGTGACATCTCAGACACAAAAGATGGCAGCCTCCCCCAGCTGCCTTTTTTTAAGGTATTTTATCACAGCCACAGAAATGAAACAGGGACAGACACTAACGATTCTGAAAACTCTCCCCTTTGCAAACAGACTCAACTCCCTGACTCTGCCTTCTCTCCTAGCACACACTGAAAACCTCAATCTAGGTGAAACTCGTGATCTCCTGTGAGGGTAAATTGAGGATCTTGAATCAAATAAGAGACACACCCCTGGGCAGGTCTGTGAGGGCATTTCTAGTGGGGGTTAATTGAGTGGGAGCCCCCTCCCCCAGAGTAGCAGGCTCTTAGCACCTCCAGCCCAGGGAGTCAAAGGCCCAGGAAAGGACAGCATACTGCCCGGCTTCACCTCCTGCTGTTGAGTACATCTCTTCACAGTCTGCTGCTACCACCACTACCCTCCTCAGCTGACATCAGACTCAGCTTCTTTAGTTTGCAAGTGTGGACTGAAGATCAGCAATTAAAAATTTTCTGGGCTTTTCGCACCAGACTGGGCAGACCGGGGTGCATTGGGGAAAGGCAGTAAAGATAGACTCGGGGCCACCAAAATGATCAGTGTTGCATTACGGGAAGAAAGCTCAGCACACCCCTGAATGGATTTGACCAAGAGTGAGCCAAAATCTGAATTCTCCATTTCTCTCTTGTGGCTTCGGTCTATAGTTTGTGGTTTCTGGCTTGTTTATATTCCGTCTCTCGTGTGTATGTCTGAGCTGTCCCTATTGCCTGTGTCCCTGACAAAGGCCTTTGCTCTGTGGTTACTGAACAACACAGAAAGAATCACATGGAGAAGGAAGGAGGCAGATTTCATAGAAATCTTTGAAAGAACTTTGTTGTTGTTGGAATATTTATTTCTTCATGTCTACATGGGAGTGTTTTGCTTGTGTGTGTATATATGCACTGTGTACATGCCTGATGCCCTTGGAGACCAGACGAGGGAGTCAGAGCCCCGGAACTGGAGTTACAGACAGTTATGATCTGCTGTATGGGTGCTGGGAATCAAACCTTGGTCCTCTGTAACTCTGGAACTGGAGTTACAGACAGTTATGATCTGCCGTATGGGTGCTGGGAATCAAACCTTGGTCCTCTGGCGGAGCCTCTGGTGCTCTTTACACTCCAGCACCTTTAACAGGACTTTACAAAGGATTAAGTCACTGCCTCTGACTTCAGCTGACCCCAAAGCACCCAGTAGATACCAGTACTTCAAAATGAGCTGCCAGTTATAGCCATGGTATTTTCAATATTTATGTCAGGTATTTGTTGTACAAGATTTTTCCAACCTGTTGGTTGTTCTCAGCAAATGAACATCATAACACACACACACACACACACACACACACACACACACACACACATACAGAGAGTGCTTTTGAGTTAGGAGCATGGAAGAGTACATAATTTGAGATTAAAGCTATAAATTATCTTAGGCAGTAAAAGCTGATAACATGGGAAATTCAAGGGAAGTGAGGTTGGCTATTACGTTGTTCCCTTTATGGCAAGTTAAACAGACTAAGTAGACAGCAGGCTATCAGGCCGAGTCCTAAGTAACCTCAAAGTGTATTATTAACTTGGCTATGAGGTCCAGCAAACGTTCCCATCTTTCTGAGTGTAAGGGATATCTTCATAAAAATGGTGTCACTACCCTGGGCATTCACAGATCAGGCAGCTGCAGTGCTCAGCCCTCTAGCAGGCAGGTGGCCGGCCAGTGGTGGACTACCCAGCTCATGCCATGTAAGCTAACCCAGGGAACACTCTGTGTCACACATGTCCGTCCGGTCACTGCTGCTCCTCTGGAGAACTCTGCCTGACACACCCTCCTTCTTCCAAAGGAGACTGATGGGGGCTGCAGAGGTGGCTCAGCGGTTAGTGCTCACACCGTTCCTGCAGGGTCTGCCCCCAGCACCCACACTGAACTCCTCATACACCTGCCCGTGACTCCAGGTCTAAGGGCTCCAACACGCTCCTTACTTTTGCAGGCATCGGACTCATTCATGTGCTGTTTCTCAATACAGGAGCACACACACACCACACACACACAATTTAAAATGGTTAAAATATATCTAGTTTTAAATTAACCAACTCAATTTGAAGTTTTTTCAAAAAAAAATACTAATTGGCAGGATTTTAGGATAGTGCTTTGGGAAACAGTATGAAGTTTCCTCGGAGGGGGAAAGAGTTTAAAAGGATGGCCTATCAATCCCAGTTGGTGTAGGTCTAGAAGAACCGAAAACTTGTTCTGAGAGAGAGGCTCACGGTTATACAGCAGACTGGGGCCTGACCACAAAGGTGCAGAAACAGTGGAAATGTCCATGGATGGGTGGGTGTGGGGCCGATACACCGCATGGAATATTACTCAGTCTGTGAAGACAAGGAAACGGTGTCACACTCTACAAGATGGATAAGCCTGGAGAGCCCAGTGATGAGAACTGCGTGTTGTAGAACACAGTCCTCTGGGAGTCACACGGCCCTTGAATGCATTCACATGGCAGATCACAACCACCTTGAACTCTGATGCTTTCCTCTGACCTCCAAGAGTACCAGGCACACACGTGGTACACACATGACACACACAGGTGTGACATGTTGTCCTCTTGAACTCTCAGGACCTTTGATTCTGTGCAGGAAGGAAGCCTGCACTAACAGAGTCATTAGTGCTCTGTAATGAAGGCAGTTGGTGACGTGTGTCCACCCCACAGAAGCAGAGAGCCCCGGACACTGGAGCGCAGCCTGCAGTCCAGACTATGGGATGCTGCTACCAACATTTAGGGTGGGCCATCCCATCTCAGCTAACTAGACCAGTTCCCTCACAGACACCCTCACAGACCGACTCTGGTAATTCAAGAGCTTTCCAAGTTGATAGTCTTCATCACCGTGGCTTAGTCATCTACAGGTTGGCCATGATCCTGTAAGAAACCCCAATTGCTCTCACTGGTTCACGCCATATCTGGAGTGGACAGACATTTGTTCTCCTCCCCAGGAAAGCTCACGCCACATGGTAGAGCTGCATTTATGAGTTCTGTAATGAAATCGGAGGCATGAAAACAGAAAGTAGCATGGTATTGCCGGGGCCTGGAGGAGAAGAAAAGGGAATAGTCCGGTATAGACTCTCTCTCCTGTGAGGGGACTTCTTACCCTTTGGGCTAAGGTCAGTGCAGTTATGCAGGATGGCAAGGCTGATTCACAAGGACATGAATACGTCTACGACCTTGAGCTATGCGCACATAGAAGGGGTCCGTTTGAGGGCTGGGAGGATGGCTCATTGGGTAAAATGTGTGTTACAGGAGCATGAGGACAAGAGTTCAATTTGCAGAATGCTTTTAAAAAAATATGAGGTGCAGTGGCTCATACTTGCAATCCCAGGAACAGGAGGTAGAAACAGGCAGATCCCTGGGGCTCAGTGCTCAGTCAGGTGACTCTACTTGGTGAGCTCCAGGCCAATGAGGTTCCCTGACTAACAAGGTGAATGGCATCCAAGGAACAATATCCAAAGTCATCCTCTGGATTTCACACACAGGCAAGCACATGCATGCACACTTGCACATGCATGAACATATGCACCAAAGAAAGTAAACCAAATTTTAAGCTATATGAGCTTAGTAAGGTTTTTTGTTGTTGTTGTCGTTTTGTTTTTTAATTCAGCAAAAAGAAACTATGGAGACAGCACACTGTGGAGAGGCAGAAGCATCACGCCCTCGGTTTCCACATGGCCAAGGACCAGCGGGTATTTACCTTCTACACCGGTAATTTCAAACACAAGGTTCACACTGAGGCTGTGATTTCCAATCAGAAAAGTAAGAGAACTGGGCTTCTTAGAAAAGCCAGTGGCTAGAACTCAGCCTCTCTGACATTGCTCTCTAGAAACTAACTGGAAGCCAATGGTTTTCCTAACTCTATTCCTCAATGCTTGTTTGTGCGTATTAATATGCAGATATATTCCCAGCCGGCTGTGAGCTCATGAATTTTTAACCAGAGATTAAAATGTTAACTAAAGCTGGTGATATGGGGGATTATGAGTATCACTTAATCCTTAAATTAGGAATCTCCAAGTGAGCTCCTGATCATTATCCAATGAGCAACCACCCAAAGATTCTCAGGGCAGGCCTTTACCATTGCATTGTGGGTAACAGACATTTTTTTTAATGCACTAATTTTTTTTATTTTTAAATTGTTTTTCATTTTACATACCAACCCCAGTTCCCTTTTTTTCCCCTTCTCCCACTCCCCTACCCCCATACTACTTCCCCATCCACTCCTCAGAGCAGGTAAGGCCTCCTGTGGGGAGTCAACAAAGTCTGACATACCAAGGTGAGGCAGGACCAAGCTTACCACCCCTGCATCGAGGCTGAGCAAGGTATCCCATCATAGGAAATGAGCTACAAAAAGTCAGTTCATGCACCCTGGATCATTTCTGGCCCACTGCCAGAACCCCCCAAACAGATCAAGCCACACAACTGTCACCCACATTCAGAGGGCCTAGTTTGGTCCCATGCAGGTTCTCCAGCTGACAGTCCAGAGTCCGTGAGCTCCCACTAGCTGGGGTCAGCTGTCTCTGAGGTTTTCCTCATCATGATCTTGACTCCCTCTTGTTCATAGAATCCCTCCTCCCTCCCTCCAACTGAAGAGCAGGAACTCAGCCCAGTGCTTGGCTGTGAATCATTGCATTTTGGATGTAGGTTCTATGATGACAATTAGGGTAGTCACTAATCTGATTATAAGGGAAGACCAGTTCAGGCACCTCCTCCACTATTGCTAGGAGTCTTAGCTGGTGTCATCTTTGTGATTCCTGGGAATTTCCCTGGCACCAGGTTTTTCCCTAACCCCCTAATGGCCCCTCTATCAAGATATCTCTTTCATTGCTCTCCTTCTCTGTCCCTTCCCCCACTAAGCAATCTCAATCCCTCATGTTCCCAACCCCATCTCATCCCTTCCACCCCTCCCTCCCAGTTTATCTGGGAGAGCCGAACTATTTCCTCTTCCTGGGGTCCTCCATGTATGTGCCTCTTAGGGTCCTCCTTTTTACCTGACTTCTCTGGAGCTGTGAACTGTAGTCTGATTATCCTTTGTTTTACATCTAGTATCCACTTATGAGTGAGTACATACCATGTTTGTCTTTCTGGGTCTGGGTTACCTCACTCAGAATGATTTTTTTTCTAGTCCCATCCATTTGCTTGCAAATTTCATGATGTCTTTGTTTTTTACCACTCAGGAATACTCCATTGTGTACGTCTTCCACATTTTTGTTATCCAGACACAGTTTTTAGTGCATCTATCTGGGGATCTTTAAAAACAGTGAAACCAGGACTGGTAAGATGGCTCAGTTGGGAAAATGCTAACCACACACACATGTAAGAACCTGATTTCCATCCCCAGAATCCTCCTTCAGAAAGCCAAATATGCTGCCCCTGTATGTAATCCCAGCACCAGGGAGATGGAGCCAGGAAAATCCCCGAGGCTAACTGGTCAGCTAATTTAGCATATGAGTGAGCTCTCAGAGGGTTTGGAGGGAAGAAAGGTAGGGGAGGAACTAACATAACTATATTATAATCTCAAAAAAGAAATGAAGGTTTTTATAATTTAAGAAAGGGAGACCCTGTCTCAAAAAATAAGGAGTCTCACCTGAGGAATAACCTGAGGTTGACCTCTGCCCTTTACATACATAAACACACACACACATACACACACACATGAACACACACACATGAACACACATACACACACACACAAAATAAAGTTGAAAACAGTAAAAGCAAAGACAGTTCTTACGAAGCTTGGCCTGGGGAAACCTGCAGGCCACCTGGTGAGTGCTCATGGAGATTCTGAGGCCTCAGAAAAGCCACGGTAATTTCTAGCTTTGTGACTAAGTATTTACAAAGAGCATTTTTAACAGAAAGAAAATAAGATTTAAAAAAAATCAAATTAGAAACCAGAACTCAGCTTCTTTTGGAGACATAGCTCAAACCTGGAATTATTAGCTCTGACTTGGAGGGAACGCGAGCACAAAACTTTCTCTTTCTAGTCCTAGACCGAATTCAATTCCAGGCCCATATAAAATTCTGAATTTGCAAAGGAACACAGTACAAGAAATAATTTAATAGTTTAGCCAATTATGAATAAAATATCCTGATATCAGCACACAATCAAATTTCTGTGCATGTGTGTGTGCACGTATGTAAGGGTACACACACAAATGTATGAATATGTGTGGGTTTCATTCCTCAGGCACCAATTCCATTGTCTTTTGAGGCAGGCTCTCTCACCGACCTGGAACTGACTGACTAGGCTAGGCAGACTGGCCAGTGAGCCCCAAGGACACTCCTCATCAGTTCACGTGACAAATGCACCATCACATCCAGAGTGCGCATGTGCGCGCGCATGAGTGTGTGTGCACGTGTGCATGTGTATGTGTGTGTCAGGGCTCCATGCTTACTTGGAGAGCACATCACTCACGGCCATCTCTCTAGCTCACAGTGGTTTTTTTTTTTTATTAATAAACTGTAGACATTCTTCTTACTCTCTGGAGTCTGTGGTGTATTTTACCCTTACACTTCATCTCCATATCAGGTTAAAGCAGGGCAGCAAAGGCAAACTGGGCAACACAGCTGCAGAACAGGGTTGCATGTTACTCTAAATGGTGCCTAGCTCTTGACCAGGGACAGCGAAGCTCTCAAGACTTCTTCATGGCAGTTTTATTGAAGTCCTCAAACCCCTTCGTAATAAATTGGGTGGGGACATTAGTGCCTCTCAGGTTACAGAATCATCAATTGAAATTTTATAAAATTAAAATTTCTACTATCCGTATTTTTACCAAAAGATGAACTTACTTTCAAGATTACCTTGATCCCAATGGTAATAATCTTTGATGTCACAAATCCGATACTTCACATTTGCTTGATGCCCATTGAAGCAAATGGTGCACACATGCAGAAAAGCTTGGGTTTGCGGATTTTTGTTTTCTCTTTTCAATCTTTTTTTAAGGGATGTATTCTATTATTTTATTTATTTGGTTTTTTGGGGCAGGGTTTCTCTGTGTAAGAACCTTGGTTGTTTTGAACTCACTCTGTAGACCAGGCTGGGCTCAAATTCACAGAGATCCTCCTGCCTCTGTCTCCCAAGTGGTAGGATTAAAGGCATGCTCCACCACCGCTTGGTATATGTTGATATTTTAAAATTATTTTTGTCTATGTCTGTGTGGGTGTTTATGTACATGAATGCAGGTCATGATGGAGGTCAGAAGGGTGTATTGGATCCCCTGAAGCTGGAGTTTTAGGGGTTGTAAGCCACCTAATGTGGGTTCAGGGCCACTGCCAGGCTAGTGTGTGATTTTAGCAACTGAGCCATCCCTCCAACTCCCTGCTTTCTTGCTCTCATTAATGAATCTGGATGCTGTCAACTTTCAGGAGTTTCTGCATTTCAACTCACCCAGCCTTAAATATGTCACTGCCTGAATTCCCAACACCGAAGACATAGCTCTGCCTGTTGGTTTGGTGTTGGCACCGACTCAGTACCTTCCCCCCTGGCACCCTAGAACCACACAGAAGAGCATTTGTTCATTGATGTTCAGTCATCTGAAACCTACAGAAGCCAGGGGCAATACTGCACGTCCTGATATACAGGCACACACACACAGACACACACACACACACACACATAAACACGTGTATCCACAATCACACATATACACAGGTATCTATGTGCGTGTGTGTGTAGGAACATATGTGTCCATCATGGAAATTCTATAGAGGAAGAATGTTTCTTTTTCTACTTTACCAAATGAGGGGCTGAAGTATGATGAAGTCCCAGAGCTAGCAAGTAGTGATGTTCAAAGTGGTGCTGAATTTCTATGTGTGTTTGTGCATGTTTTATATGCATAGGTGTGCCTTATACCAGGTCTTTTAAAATAAAAGAGCAATGGACATACCACCCTGAATGAGTCCAATCTTGTCTGATCTTAGAAGCCAAGCTGTGCCAGGCTGTTTAGTACTTTGATGGGAGACCTGGGAATACCAGGCACTGCAGACTTAACAAAACAAACAAATGAAAACACTTTACTTTGTGAAGGTTGGAGGTGGTGGTGCACGCCTTTAATCCCAGAACTTGGGAG
Organism: Microtus ochrogaster; assembly: GCF_000317375.1. Classification (NCBI taxonomy): domain Eukaryota; kingdom Metazoa; phylum Chordata; class Mammalia; order Rodentia; family Cricetidae; genus Microtus; species Microtus ochrogaster. The sequence continues at coordinate 3,091,491 of NC_022013.1, read as the reverse complement.
ACAGGGACAGGCAGATCTCTGTGAGTTTGAGGCTAAGTCTAGTCTACAAAGTGAGTTCCAGGACAGCCAGGGCTACACAGAGAAATCCTGTTGCAAAAAACATCATCATCATCATCTTAAATTAATATTCATAGTTTTTGTGTTGAGCTATTAATTATAGAAAATATGACAGACAAAACAACAACAAATCTGACTGCAAGATATGTCTTGGTAATAAAGGACTAGTCTAGCACTTGTGAGACCCTGAAAGAAAATGGAGACACCAAGGAGAGAGAAGGGGGAGAAAGGAAGCAGGGGAGGAAGGAAGGAGAGAAGAAAAGAAAACAGAGGAGGAAGGGAAGGAAGATAAATGAGTAGGGGGAAGATAGGTTAGTGGTTAGCTGGATGGATGGATGGATGGATGGATGGATGGATGGATGGATGGATGGACGGACAGGGTATAGATAGGTGCATGAACGTGAGACTGGATAAATGGATGG
>NC_022013.1:3070313-3090722 GCF_000317375.1 Microtus ochrogaster | reverse complement strand
TAGATAGGTGCATGAACATGAGACTGGATAAATGGATGGATGGATGGATGGATGGATGGATGGATGGATGGATGGATGGATGGATGGATGAGAGTATGGGACTACAGATGTACAGTTAAAAGAACAGACAGATGGACAAATAGGTGGATGACTGAATAGAAGGACAGACAAAAAGTTATTCACTACAGACTCCAGATCAGGGAACTAAGCAAATTATAAAGGCTATATGTCCCTGTAACTATCCCAGGGAAGACCTGTCACATGACTGACAGTGCACTAGCTAATATCAAAGACAACTTGCATCCTCTTCTCAACATCAGGACAAAGACTGAGGGCAAGGCTTTCATTTAAGGCTCCTCCCATCTGGAAGAAGAATCCACTTACATATACTCTCTGTGAGCAGAGTGCACGGCGGCTGCGTTGCTGTAACGCCAGAGGACGATGGCCGAGGACAGTACATCCAGGATGGCGTCAAACTAGAGAAGGAGACAGGACATTAGTGGCTCTCCAGAGTCAGCAAGGCATAACCATGAACACACAGGGGAACTGCACAGTGACCCAGAGAGTTTGAATAAATATCTTGGAGTTTACATATTTCTACATTGCAGCCACTTTGAACTCCATGGTGCAGCCCTGGGCATTACTGCTCTGGTAGCAGAGCTGTGGCCCTTGTACGATTGACTCTGTTCTCAGATCCCTAGGGTCCTGGCACTATGGAGATATGTGACAAGAGAAAGGAATGGGAGGTACAATTTTCTGAAATACGTGAAACTGTTTATACTACAACAGGCAAGATGGCATTGGCATTTTCCTATATATAGGAAATTAAAAAAAATAGTAAGTTAAAAAAATTCTAATTCTGACTCTCGTTGAAACTGTTTTAGCTAGGTTCAGGAAGTCTACCAACAGTTTGATATTGTATACAAATCTCTATGCTTTAGAGAGAACAAGGGAGAGAGAGAGAGAGAAAGGGAGAGAGAGAGAAGAGTTTCGAAGTGTGTATATGTTATGTGTGTCTGGATATATATATATACATATTGTGTGTGTGCACACGTGATGTGTGTATCTATGCTGTGTATTTACTTCTGGATGATGTGTGTTTATGCTATATGTATTTCTATTTCTCTCCGTGTATGTGTTGTATATGTCTGACTGTGTTTATATATTGTATATGCATCTCGCTGTCTGTATATGTGTTGTATATTTATTTCTGGATATATGCACATGTTGTTTGTGTTATGGGTACCAGTGTGTGCATGTGTAACTTTCCAGACAGTTTGAATCCTTTCTAAAACTCTTAAAAGAATTTGTCTCAGAGCAACACTCTCCAAACATTAAGCTTTTACAACAAGGGGCAGATGTGGGTCTGCAGCCGGGTACAGGATTCCCCATGTCTGTCAACAAGGAGGGAAAGAGCTTGCTTGAGACATCACACATCTCAGTTCTGTGCTAGTGCTGGCCCTCTCTTGAAGGGCTATGAAGAAATGACCTATTTCCACCAGGAGGCAGACAGAAAGCTCAGCTCCCCTTAGCAGGGCTATAGATAGACTGACTTCTAGCGTGAGCAGCCCCAATCCATTTCAACTTCCAGTGTCTCTTCCTACACCAGCAATATGCACCACCCCAGTGTCAGGACTACATGCAACTTGGAAGGGCACAGAGAGGCTAGTCTCCCCAAAACATCCTCTCAAGCAGCTCCTTCAGAGAACATGTGCACCCCGGATGTATACGTGGGAACTATCCTATCGTGACGCCATTTAATTCTATTGCATTGTCATTTGCACAGTTGTTTTTCCTAAATTTGTGCTTTCCATGCTCATTTCATATCTGTTAAGCATAAGCACCCATCTATTCCACGACTCCCTGAGAGCCGTGGCTCGGGGAAACCCATGCAGAACTTCATCACGGTGAGAGCGTTTCAGGCTACTTACTGCAAACCCAAAGGCAGAGGCGCTGTACCTCATGACGGAGACAGCTAGAAAGAAAGAAAACACCATTCAGATTTGACAGCCTCATGGTCTATGTGTTTCATTCGTGAGCTCGTCATCACAGTGCATACAACCTTTGAACACCAGGGGAAAGTTCCGAGAGAATAAAAATTTAAAAACCGATGTCTAAAAATTCAAAGAATTCAAAAAGAAGAAAAAGAAATTGTTTTCAAATTATACCTACAACACTTCCCCCACCATATTCTGAAGTATCCAAGGACCAACTTCAGGGAAAACAAAGTTAAGCACCTGTCAATCACATGGCTTCCGTGCCTTTGAAAATCTAGAAACTGAAAGCTGAGAGCTGGGAACTAAATTTCAGGTTTCAGTGAAGCTGAACCTGAATCCTCCTGCCTCAGCTTCCTCAGCTGCTAGGATCACAGGCCTGCACTATCAGGCCTGGCTGTATTTCTACTCTGAATTCATCTGCTCTAACTGGCCGTGGTACAACAGGTGGGCACAGTTAAAAAGCCCTCCCCCCCCCCACACACACATCGCGTGCCCCAGAAGGCCACCTGATTGGAAGATGTTAAACTGTGACTTCAAAACGTCTGCACTTGAGTTCTTTGGTGATACCAGGGCTTTCCTTGGAGAGCCGCAGGTTTCAAAGGAGTAGATGCCCAAGTTATTGCAGTGAGAAACATGAAGAGCCTCACCTCAGATTTGAGTTAAACAAATGCTGTCAGCTGGGTGGAGGGCTCAGTAGAGTAAATGCTTGCCTTGCAAACGTGAGAGCATGACTTTGACCCTTGGCTCCCAAGCCACAAAAGGCAGGCAAGCTAATGCACTTGCAATCCTAGCCCTGGGGAAGCGGAGATGAGTGGACCCCTGGGGCTCGCTGTCAGGCCAGCTTAGACTACTTGGTAGCCTGCAAACCAATAAGAGACCATTTCAAAAAACAAGGTTGGGGATGATTAAAACCACTCGCTGTTTTTTCAGAGGACCAGACTTTAGTTCCTAGGACCCATGTCAGGTGGTTCACAGTCTCCTGTTACTTCTAGCTCTAGGGAATCTGACACCCTCTTCTGGCCTCTTTGGAACAGAGAATATGCACACCTACAGATAAAGAGAAATAATACAAGTATATATACACACACACACATATATATATAGTATATATACAGATATAAAGAAGTAATAAAGTATATATAAAGTATATATACAGATATAAAGAAGTAATAAAGTATATATAAAGTATATATACCGATATAAAGAAATAATACATATACATATATAACACATATATGTTATCAAAGTTGTTTTTGGCCTATACAAGTAATTGTATTTGCATACATATATATGCAGGTATATTCAAATACAAAATACACACAAGTGTACACACACATGCATACACACACACCACACACAGGAGATAACCACCAAGGGGAGGTTTCTCTGACTCCATGGCATCCAATGCCATGTTTCACTCTCAGAACTACACTGGAAAATGAGTTAAGCCTGCCAGGTAGACAGATAAAGGCTAGTAAATCTGGACTATCATTATTATTCATGCCCCGTGCGGCAGGGCACTGTGAGCCAGTGGGGTCCTAGTGAACACATCCTTCAGAGGATGTGTTATTTACTCAGGACTCACCTTCATCTAATTCCTTGATAAGATGCAAAAAGCCAAAATTGCATGGGGAGTCAAGAGTCCTCTGAAGGGTCGCCTACATTTCTTTGCGCTAGCATCTTCCCCCTGTGGCCAGCTCTCAAACAGCTGTGAACAGCCATTAGCCCCAGACCCACACGGAAGAGCTCAGTAGCCTCCAAGGACTTTTCAAGAGCGTCAAGTAATAAGTTCATTTTCTTTGGCCTATAACTGAATCATAGCGCATCCTGAATCCAGGATAAGAATTACTTCAACAGAAGTGGGTAGATAGGCTTAGGTAGCCCTGTTTCCATGTAAATAAAATCACACTGAGGAGATTTCTTTCTTTTCTTGTATGTGTGTACATATGTGTGTGTAGGTACATGAGTATATGTGTAGAGACTGGAGGTAAAACCCCAGTGTTATTTTTCAAGAGCTGTCCGCCCCATTTTTGGGTTGGTTGGCTGTTTTTTGTTTTGTTTTGTTTGCTTTTTGAGGCAAGGTTCCTCTGTGTAGCCCTGGCTGTCTTGAAACTCACTCTATAGGACCAGGCTGCCCTTGAACTCAGAGATCTGCCTGCTTCTTCCTCATGAGTGCTGGGATTAAAGGTGTATGCCACTGCTGCCACCAGGCCCACCTCGTTTTATAAGACAAGGTCTCTCATTGGTATGAAACTTGCCAAAGATGCTGGGATGGCTGGCCAGCAAGTCCCAGGGGTCTTCCTGTCTCTGTCTCCCCAACACTAAGAATACAGTAACCCAACTCTCTTCTTGCAGTTCTGGGGATCAAGTTTAGTTCCTCTCACTTGGAGAGTCAGCACTTGACAACCTGGAGCCATCTATGCAACCACCAAACTGAAGGGTTTTCATTTCCAACCTTGCTCATGCAAGAATGAGTTGTGTCTGGAGAATGGGCCTGTACCAGGGTGATGGATGGAGGCACAGAGAGGTCCAAAGCACTTTGTGTACACATGGGCAAGCACAGCCCAGAGTTGCCATAGGGCCAAGACACTGCCTGTAAGATAGGAGCTAGACTCAGTTGTGAAGAACACACAGGGGCCATGTCAGCCTCAGCCATACTGCACCCTGAAAGCCCATGCAAGCAGCTGTGAAGCAGGGCTTTCCTATGAAGACAGCTCTTAGCAAGGTTGGGCCATAGAGCTGAAGGGAATCGGAACTCTAAGATGTCACGTTTCTGAGTCATCACCTACACTGGGGCAGAGATATGTAGGTGCCTTCGAGTCATGAATGTTCTCTGAAGTAACGCCAATCAATTCGTTGTTTCACCAGGGTGGGCTTGGGTGTCACTTCTTTGTCTGTTATTGGTCTCTCAAACAATAATAGTTGCTAACCTCTGAAGGACAGGAATATTTGAGGGTTTTTTCTTACTTTTCTGTGTTTTCTACAGTTATCATAAGTAACCATTCAGATTAGATTATATATTTTATTTGGAGAAAAACTATCCAGTAAAAATGAGCAAAGGTAAAAAAAAATGAGCAAAGGTCTGAAATGAGCTAGCAGGAGAGTTCAAACACATCTCTAGAAACAGAAAACACTGCTTACGAGTGCTTGGGGCTGTTAGGAAAGTACATGGCTATGTTATCCATAATTACATGTGGTTTCTGGGTCCCATGGTCTACATGAGCAGGTGTCTAATAGTCTCAGGAATGTGACTGTGGGCCACATAAGCCAGGTGACAGAACGCTAGCAGAATATCGCTCCTTGCCCTACAGTCTTCCAGCCTCCCAGAGTTTGCCTGTCCTAGGGCAGACTGTCATCTCACTAATAACTACACCCAGAAGCAGACACACACACAATGTAAGTCTTAAATAAACATTTGTACAGGCCTGGTTAAAAGACCAGTTTTTTGTTTTTTGTTTTTTGTTTTTAACTAAGTCAAACCAGACAGAAAAACATGTTGGCTGGAAATAAATTCAAACAGAAAGGCAGCTGGATAATGAACCGGACCCAGGAGATCCATTGTTACGGCCATGCCAAAGGCAGACCTGCAGCTGAGTAAGCAGGGGCTTGGAGGGAGGGTCTGCAAAGCAGAGACAAAGGGCCTTGGAAAGCGGAAGAGAGCATGCCAGCAAGGCATGCCAAGGACCAACAGCAAGACCCCCTGCACAACACCCAACAAAGACTCCTTCTTCAATTGCCAGCGAGATTTACAGAGACAATGAGGACCCATCTGTCATCCTCTCCAAAGTCAGGCAATAATTATCTTGAGCCTTAGCACTCTTTAGCAATACCCCAGGCCCCGCAACACCTCGGAGTTGTTAAATTATGTGAGCAGCAGAACTCTGTTAATAAATCAATCCCAGTTTAATTAGACTGTTTCTATCACTCAGATGCCTAGCAAACACCTCCCCCACAGCTGGGGAACAAGCCCACCCTGGAGAGCCACTTCTCCACCACCCACCATCAGAGGCAGGCTCTCCACTCTTGCTCACTGGAACCTGGGAATCAAAGAGCTGGGGCCAGAAGCAAGTTAAAAAGAAACGGTGGTTTTTCTATGTTCTAACTCACTCCAACAGGATCTCTACTGGTTTCCATACTCTAAATAAGATTATCAGCTACAGCAAAATTAGCGATAGGATTCTTACTTCAGGGGAAAGAGGAAAACTGCTTAACACATTCTTAAGAATATGATCAAAATATGCTGCATGAAATTCTCAAAGGAAAAAGAATAAGTCAACATTGTGTGGAGCTGGGGAGATGGATCCGTTGATAAAAATGCTTGAAACAAGAACAGGAGGACCTATGTTCAATGCCCAGAATCCACCCTATAAAAAGGCTGGGTATGGTACATGGTGTATTCTTGCAATCCCAACATTGGAGAGGGGAAGATCAGCAAACCCTTGGGGCTCACTGGTCAGCCAGTCTGGCCTATTTGACAAGCTCCAGGCTAGTGAGAGACCCTGTCTCAAGAAACAACGGGAATGGTACCTGAGAAGCGACGTCTGAGGCTGACTTCTGATCTCCACACACACGCGCGCACCTGTATATCCACACTCAACAACACACATAAGCACACAGACATACACACATTTACTACACATACATAAACGTGAGCATACACAAGAGAATAAGCTTGAAGAGGTTGCTGAACGCTGCCCTTGAGCTGCTGTGTCATTTGATAGCATCTTATGCCCATCTGCAATGAGAGGCCCATCCCGTTCAGGTGTCTCAAAAGAAACAGCTGCCGAGATGCTTCCTAAGCAGCGGGTGCCTCTCCTTTCTGCACGCCATTTGCAGCACACAGCCAGATTGCTCTACACAGCTCACTCCATCCTCATGTTCTGATGTCCTCCTGAACAGGCCGGACCTGCCCACTACTCTCCAGGCACACAGGCCTCCCTGCCGCTTTACCCCAGCCTTGCTCTTCTGCCCACAACACCTACCCCAGGGATCCAACTAACTGACCCATCATTTTTGGGCCTTTGCTTCAAGTTCCCCTCATAGGCCTGTCCTAGCTTTCCTATCTCATATTGCAACCTGGCCTACTCCATCTCCACTCTCGCTTGCCTGCAGTTCTTTATCCAGAGACATCCTACTGCAGTATCCAGCCCACTGATGTATGAATGTGTGCTACATCCTCTCCAATTGGTGCCCCTCCGTGATGGTTAAGACCGCCAACTTGACAAGATTTAGAATCACCTAGATGGCAAGTCTCTGGGCGTGCCTGTGAAGGAGCATCTAAATATGCTAATGACATGAAAAGACTCACCCTAACTGTGGGCAGCAGCATCACATGGGCTGGGGTCCTGGCCTGAGTAAAAGGGGGAAAGGGAGCTGACGGCAGCATTCATCTCTGTTTCCTGATTATAGATTCTATGTGACTAGCAGCCGCATGGTCCTGCTGGGATGACTTCCCATCATGATAAATCCCTCAAACTGCAAGCCCCAGTAAGCCCTCCCTCCCTTTCTCCCTTCCTTAAGTCACTTTTGTCTGAAGCTGAACCACAGCAATGAACAGAGTAACCACCTAGTTAAATATCCTACTCATTCACACGTTGTGTACGTCATTCACAAACTGTGTACGTCATTCACACGTTGTGTACGTTATTCACATGTTGTGTACGTCATTCACACATTGTGTACGTCATTCACACATTGTGTTTGGCTGGAGGCTTCCCTGGTCCAGGATCAGGACTAGGCTGTTATCACACATGTTTACTATCTTTCTTGTTAAAGTGTTCCAAATCCTGGAAGAGAATTTCCCTCACACAGGAGAGACGTTAATATCACATGGGGTATTAAAGGGTCACAGGGAAAAAACCACACTAATGAGAAACAGCTAAACTAGTATTGGTTACCCAAAGGAGTGTTTGTTTTCCCTGCCTGGCCCCTCCCCAAAACTAAAAGCTAAAGCTCTCAGCACTAAAACTAGATGGCATGAATGTTGCCTGCCAAGGTTGCTTCCTTGGCCTGGCACTGTTGGCGCTACGCTATACATTGAACCTCTCTGATATAAATCTGCTATCAGACATTTTGAAAATCTATTTCATTTATTTACTTTGCGTGCATGTCTGTGGAGGTCACAGACAGCTGACAAGAGTCATTCTCTCCTTCCACCATGTGGGCCTTGAGACTCGAACTCGGGTCATCTCTCCTGGCAGCAGACGCCATTACCCACTGAGCCATCCTGCTGGCCCCAAAGTACATTACACAGAATGACTGTATTGTAAAGAAGAAAAGCATACTATACAGGCCTTAAAAACCTGGCTAAGAGATGGTGCTGAAAAAGTATTTACTCATCTGATCTGCACCAAAGTCCTTAGAGGATCATTAACACTGCCGCTCGGGGAATAATAGTTAAACATGGAGGAGCATAGCTTTTTTCTCTCTCTCTCCTCCCTTCCTCTCTCCCATGGAAAACACACCAAAGTGATAAGAAATGTGGAAATCTAGAGAAAGAATCCAAAGGCCAAAGAAACCCAAGAAGCCCTGTTAACAGAAGCTTTCCTCTGTCCTGCCCCATCTCGCAGCCATTTCTAAATAATCACTGATAGGCTTAATATTAATTATAAATTTTGGCCAATGGCTCAACCTTATTACTAACTCGCTCTTACACTTAAATTAACCCATTTACATTAATCTAAGTATTGCCACATAGCCTTGGCTTTACTGGTCTGCTGGCATGTTGCTTCTTGGGCAGTTGCTGGGGTCTCTCAGCCTCAGCCCTTTTCCCTAAAACTCTGCTTGGATTTCCCGTCTGGCTCTATCCTGCCTTGCCATAGGCCAAAGTGACATTATCACCCAAGGAGAGCAACACAATTCACACGTACAGAAAGACCATCCCACAGCAAAGCCCATCTCACAAAAGTTATCTGCCAAATATATCAAAGGCCAGATGAACTAGAAGAAGAAGCCGAAAGCTGACAGCATACCTCAGACAAATCTGTGCATGGACTGAGAGCGTGGCTCAATGGCGCAGACCCTCCCTCCATCGAATTAGATATGGTGATATTCCCCAGGAATCCCAGCACTTGGGAGCCCATAGCAGGAAGACTCTGTGTTTTGGGCCAGCCTGAACTATATAGTTCTAGGCTAGCTTGGGCCCAAAGGTGAGATCATATCTTAAAAAACAAACATAGAGATCCAGCAAGCCATGGGTTCAATCCCTGGAACATACAGTAGGAGAGAAAACTGACTCTCGAAAATGTCTTCTGATCTCCACACGTGCCTCATCAATGCAGAACATTACCACTGGAGCATTTGAGAATAAGGGAGTGTGTTAGCAAAGTAACATGTATTCACACTGTGCTCTTGAGTTCTTGAGATCACAGATCTGTAAAGCTAAAACATAAGGCAACTGGATGAGCGGTTATTAAAGCTTGCTTGTGCAGAGAATGAGCTCATATATGCAGATAAAACGTCACAAAAGCTACGGAAACTAGGAGTGCTGACTGCCTCCAAAACCTGGGGGGCAAGACTGAAGGGAGGCTCTCCCTCCCCATATGGGGGTCTTCTGTGTGCACTGGCAGATATGTGTTCCTGGTGGACACAGGAGCCTTGCCCCTGGACAGGGTTGCTGCAAATCTGGTTGCTACGGGTTGCTATCACTCATCAGAAGAAGCCAATTCAGTCCAAAATGCCTGTGAAGATGACATTTAGAGCACCTGATAAACCCATTATCTGTTAATAGCCACAAAACTTAGAGTCAGAAATTTCCCAATAGTGAAGGTCCCAAAATATCATGTTTCTTCATTTTCAAAATCAAAACCACTTTTCTTCCTAATTATGAAAAATGAAGAGGGGCAGAAAGAGCCAGCAAGGAAAAAGAGGGTTGGGGAGAAGGTGGAGAAGGGAGGGTGTTTTTAGTAATATCGTGGTCCTGAATAGTTCCTGGGTAGATACACTATCAGGGAATGGGCTGTAGTATATAAAAGTCTCAAGTCTCCCCTCAGAACTGACTTGATCTTTTCTTTTGCTTTTTTTTTTTTTATTTTATGGCTGCATGTGGTGACATGTCTTTAATCCCAGTACTTGGGAAGCAGAGTCATGCCAATCTCTGTGAGTTCTAAGCCAGACTGGTCTACATAGAGTTCCAAGACAGTCAAGACTATATAGAGATAGCCTAGCTCAAAAACAAAACAAAGACCTTATTTTGTGTATGGGTATTTTGCCTGCATGTATATCTGTGCACTACATATGTGGAGTGCCCAGAGGGGCCCATCAGATCCTTCTGCAACTGGAGTTACAAACAGCAGTGAACCATAATGTAGTGACAGGTATCAGGCCCAGGTCCTCACACCAAGCGCTCTTAACCATTGAGCCATCTCTCCAGCCTCTGTGATCTCTTTTTCAAAGGCCGCCATCCTATCTGAAGCAGGTGATTACATAACCTTAATATCCTAGCTCAAGAAAATAAAACTGAGCTCAAGATTCATACCAGAATAAGGTAACTCTCTCAACAAATGTAACTGGCTTTCTTTGGAAATGTGTTAGCTGATGGTTTTTGTTTTGTTTTGTTGTTTTTGTGTTCCAGCCCTGTTCTGTTTCAATAGAGTATTGTCAGTGTTCAGTAACCTTGAGCTTGAGCTTTAATGGGTAACCCAAGGCAGAAACTGAAATAAAGGAAAAGAAACCTTGAGTTGTGTTTCCAAGTCAACAATGCGTATGTCTAGTGTACAATCTGAAGTGAGGAGATACAACAGCAAGGAGAATAGGTACTGGGGCAAGGCTCCATGGGGAAAGTCCGGCTATGCCAGACCCCTCGCCCCTGTGTAAAACCTGATGTGTGCCCATGACCCTAATTGCTGTGGTGGCTGAAATGGGAGGAACCAGTGTAGCCAAAGCTCTAGTTTGAGTAAGAGACTCTGTCTCACACACACACACACATACACACACACACACACACACATCTCAGAGAGTGGGAGGGGGGGAGAAGAAGGAAGAGGGAGGAGGGGAAGTAGGGACAATATTAAACCCATCAAACGACGAATACAAAACTAGAGAAGACTTGAGCAGGAACAGATGTGGAAGACCCAAGTCTGAAAAGCAAAATTACCCACTCTGTATGACATCACCATGCCACGTTTACCCAGAGTCAAACGGCCGGACTGAACTCTGATGGGCGTTTATAGATGGGGAGCTGTGTATTCTATGGAAATATCCCAGTGGTATTGAACTATAAATCAAAAAATTAATCTATGTTGATTTTCCAAAAAAGCAGATAACAATAAGGAGTAGTGTTTTTTTTCATAATCCTGAGACAATAACAATACTTTGATTTCTGTCCTTTTTAGGTGGTGCTGGAAATTGATCCAATAAGCCCTGGGTTCAAGCCTTAGCACCACAGACACCGTGCACAGTAGTGCATGGTGATGTAAGCCTACTACCCCAACACTCCGAAGATAGAGGCAGGCCAAGGCCCTTCTCAGTGACAGTGTTTGGAGCCATAATAGGTTATGTAAGCCCTTGTCTCAGAAAAGTGACAAAACAAGAAGCCAATTCCCACTCACGTTCGAAGGCAGAGAGACACCAAGGCAGCTGTGCCGCTCTTCATTCTTGGGATTGTTTAGAACCCAGGCCAGGAAACAGGGTCAACTATATCTGAGTGGGTCTTCCCACCTTAGTTAGCAATGAAGACAATCCCCCATAGACGTGCCCACAGGCTAAACCTGATCTAGATAACACGTCAAAATTGAAACTCTCTTTCAGAGTGATTCTAGGTTGTGTCAAGTTGACAGTTAAAACTAAACAGCACAGACACCAAGATGCAAGCAATAGGACAAAGGCCACAGTGGTGTCACCTGCCTAAATGTCACTCACTCACCTGTGTTTATTTGTTTTTGCAATCAAAGACATAGTAGTGGACAAAATGTCTGTGACGAGTGCTTATTGAGTGTTGATGCAAGGCGCCCAGCTACCCACTTCAGCTGCCATGCCTTCCCTGGGTGATGACCGTGATCCCCTTGAACTGCAAGCCAGAACAACTCTTCCTCCACTAAGTTGTCCTTGTCAAGCATTTTATCAAAGACCAGGAAAGGTAGATAGTACACTACGTCATAGGTCCCTGATGTGGGAGAGTCTTCTGTTTTGTGTTGATTTCATTGGTTAAATAAAGAGACTGCCTTGGCCCTTTAATAGGACAGAAAATTAGGTAGGCAGAGTAGACCGAACAGAATGATGGGAGAAAGAAGCCCAGTCAGACAGTCACCATGATTCTCCCACCCGAGACAGACACAGGTTAAGATCTTTCCTGGTAAGCCACCTCGTGGTGCTACACAGATTACTAAATATGGGTTAAAGCAAGATGTGAGAATTAGCCAATAAGAGGCTAGAACTAATGGGCCAGGCAGTGTTTAAAAGAATACAATTTGTGTGTTATTATTTCGGGTATAAAGCTAGCCATGCGGGAGCTGGGTGGGAACACAGCCCCGCCGCTCCCTCTACAGGTCCCCCTGAGCACGCCCATGTTTGTTGGCTGATGCAATGTATATCCCATGACTTGATTCAGAGCTATAATCATGCCTGACATTTGTTGCAGAAAAGGATGTGTGTGTGTGTGTGTGTATGTGTGTGTGAGGGAGAGACAGAAATAGAGACAGAGACACAGAGAGAATGAGAGAGAAATACACAGAGAGAAAAGCTGACAGAACTAAGTTTAGAAAAAAACCAATTGCCAGTCCCTTTCCACTGGGGCTAACACCACACAAGCTTCCTTCCACCATACATTGTAGTAGGATGTGTCAAGTGCTGTCTCTCAGGGGGTTTACCAGACTCAGTGCCCAGCAATCTTACTCCTAGAATGTCCCAGAACTCTAGGCTCCCCAAGGGAAATCAGGCGCTCAACACAGAGCATTCTGTGTGTGATTTAGGCACAGGGAGCCGTTATAATTTACAGTTTACTCTCTGGAGCCATGGAATGTTGCTCAGTTGGTAGAGCCTTCCCTGGTTCAGAGTCCCAGTGCCACTAATCCAGTGTGATGGACATGCCCATAACCTCAGCACGCTGGACACTGAAGTGGAATGATAAAAAGTCCCAGGACATCCTCAGATACATGGTGAGTTTGAAAGTTATATGAGACTCTGTCTCAGAAAAAGAATACAAATTCACTCCTCAGTGTAAAAACGTGTTTGATACCCAAATTCCACAAATTAACAGCCAGTCTTGCAAAGAAGCTTTTCTGAGGTTGACAAGCAATCTCAAGTCTGCTGCTAGCCACCTCTCCACAATCCAAAGACTAGAGCTCAGAGACAACCTGCCCCAAGTCACACAGCATGGGAGGAACTCCTGCTCAGGTCTGCAGATTCCCAGAGAGAAGTATACACAGTTGCCCTGTCCTAAGCCTTCGGAGGCTCACAAGTTCTGCAGAAGTTGCTCCCCATCAGATAGAACCTGCCAGGGATGGAACACGACAGGGCTCAGTCCTGGGATTACAGAGTCTCCATGGTAACACCAATTACATCTGATGTTCAGACATTTCACTGGTGGAATAAATACAAATGTTTCCACAGTCTACCTGAAGTATATGATAAATCTGAAAGGGGGAAAGGGCTAAGCCTAGAGAAATACACACCACTTGTATAAAAAAGTAGAAGACAACATTACTCAGATGGGAGCCTGTGCCCAGGTAAAGTCTCACACTTTGATGATCATCACAGTGGGGAGGGAAGTTTACAACTAGCAGCTAATACAGGCCAGATATCCTGCAAATTTTAAATACCTTCCTTGATCCATTCTTTCTAGAAAAAAACAACTAGCAGCTAATACAGGCCAGTTATCCTGCAAATTTTAAATACCTTCCTTGATCCATTCTTTCTAGAAAAAACCAACCCCACTTGAACTATATATTCTAATGCCCAATTCATTATCACTTTAATTAAAGTTGCATGTTCTTCACTTTAAGCTGGAAGAGTTCTTAGGGGTGGTCTGCTAGCTCCGGTGCACCCTCTTTGTGTGTGTGTATGGGGGGGCTGCCACGTGCACATGTGTTTGCATGGTGGCCAAGGTCAACCATGGATTTCTTCCTCAGGATGCTAGCTCCCAGGTTTTCTGATTGGCTATACACTAACCTTGGAGCTCACCAACTCTGCTAGGCTAACTGGCCAGGGAACACCAGGGATCTGTCTGTCTCTACCTCCCCAACCCTCGAATTACACATTTGCGACACCATGCCCAACTTTTAATGTGCATGCTGGGGACCAAACTCAAGCCCATCTGCTTGTACAGCAAGCCCTCTACTGACTCAGCTATGTCCTCGGGTCCTAGCCCAAACCCTTTAAGTAACAGGAAACCAGACCAAAAAAAAGTGAGGTTCAGCAGAGGAAGACACGTGACGGAGATGCCATTATTAACATGTTGAAATCAAAACCCTGAACCCCTACCTTGACTCTTAGCCATGTATCCTCCCTAGGATGCCCACTGTCCCAGGCTGGGCCAGCAGAGCTCAGAAGACCTTCTGCTTGTTATAGATCCTAACTGTGCCATGATCTGAAATGAATTTCCCATCGTGGCCTCTGAGAGGAAAACTGAGCAACAACAAGCCAATATTCTTTAGATTAGAAAACTAATACAGACGATTGCCTTGCCGGAGGAGGTTTAATATGGCATTTAGGCACTGCCTGTCTGCGTCACTTCTGGGATCCACACAATTAGTCAGAAGTGCAGCAGCGCCACATCAGTGGTGGTGACATGCCCGAGCCGCTCAAGCCCCAGTGATGACTCCAGAGAAGGCCAAGAGACTTTCTGCATCCTGTCTGTCATCACTGGAGCGGTCTGTGTTTCCCTTCGTGCTCAAGCAGCCTGAGAGACAATTAAGGAGCTATTTAGATGGCCTGAGGAAACAGAGCCTCGGTCTTCTCGGTCTTCTCGGGACATCCTCACCATCACACACACAGAGAATGGCAGAAGCACGAGGCTAGAGAACACTAGTCACTTCTCTCCAGAACAGAGTCCCATTGTGTGTGTGTGTGTGTGTGTGTGTGTGTGTGTGTGAGAGAGAGAGAGAGAGAGAGAGAGAGAGAGAGAGAGAGAGAGAGAGAGAGACCCAGCAACCAGCCCACATGAAGAGACTCTTTCCACAGTCCAATCTGAAGTATATGTTAAATCTGAAAATCCTAGAAAGTGGCGTATCACGTGTATCGGGAAGTAGAAACAACATTCCTACATGGGGCCTATTTCCAAGCAAAGGTCTACACTGTGGTGGTTGTCACAGTGGGAAGGTGAGGTTACAACTGGCATCTGGTAAAGACCAGATCTCCTGACAAATGTCTTACAGGGCACAGGATACTGCCCACCAATAAAGAATTAGCTATCTCAAAATGGTGGTAGTGCTGAGGGTGGAGTACCTTGCTCTGAGAAGATGAGACCAATCTCAGGTCCTGGGGGTCTGAAGACCAATGTAGTGCTCAGAGACCTGTGTTGTCTTTACTACTGAATATGGAATGATGGATGGATGGATGGATGGATGGATGGATGGATGGACGGACGGACGGATGGCTAACGGATAGATGAGAAAATGAAAGTCAAGATGTAATTCCAAGCTGGGATGTGCTCCAGTTGGCAGAGGGCTTGCCCAGCATGCAAAGAGCCCTGGGCCCAGTCCCCATCCCTGCATACACTGGGTGTAGTGGTGCACAATGGTCATGATACTTGACACATGGTGAGTTTGAGTTCAGCCTGGACTACATGAACCCCTGCCCACACCCACCCCAAAATAATACGTTACACTTGGGAAAGACATGTCTTCCTGAGCCCAGGAGAAGCACCACGCCATGGGGACTCTGAGATTCATCCACACAGAAGTGAGACTGGAGTGTGGGATTTTTCTCCAGTGGGAAAACATGAGGACAGTTACAGGTGTGGATCTGAGTCCAGGAAATGTCTGCTGAGATTTCCAGGTCATTGTGTCCTGTTGGGAGAAACACTCTGACACGTGGGAGTGGGCTAGAGAGCAGAGAGAAGTGAGGAGCTCTGAAGACACTTGACCACAAGAGTCTCAAGTCTGCTTGTATCATCCACACAGCACCTACCTTCTCCCATACTTGGGGATGTGGGCTTTCTTCACTCATGTTCTGTCTCCTATGCGCAGCCCTTGGTCTGGGTTTCCAGTCTTTGTCTGTCATTTTTTCTTTCATGTTACTTTTGAGGCTTCTCTCTCCATCCCACTAACACAGAAGGATCCAAGGGATACCTGAGTCCAAGAAGCCCACAAAGATTCAAAAGCCAGTGGAGAAAGCGGGCCCTCCCAGGCACAATAAGCTGAAAGTATTGGGTGACCGTGTTGTGTGATCAGGCCGTAGTGATCGAGAGCTGGCTCCTGAAGAAAGGGGATGTCATAGGCTGGCTGAATGGCTTAATGGGTAAAGTACTCGTTTGTCTCTGGACTCTTAAGCCTATGATTCTGGATAGTGTATCTGTAATTCCAGGGCCTACAGAGAGATGGGAGGCAGAGACAGGTGAATTGCCAGAAGGCTGAGGGCCAGCTGGCCTGGCTTTCATAGCAGCAAACATTACAGAGACCCTGTCTTAAACCTTCTGGAAAAGGTCAGATGCCCAGTGTTGTCCTCTGATCTCCACATGGCATGCCACATGTGCGCTACACACACACACACACACACACGCATGCACAGACACACACACGCATGCACACACATACACACGCATGCACACACACATGCACACACATGCACACACACACATGCACATACACACACGCATGCACACACGCATGCATACGCGCATGCACACACATACACACACATGCACACACGCACGCACACGCATGCACACACACATGCACACACACATGCACACACACACATGCACACACACACGCATGCACACACGCATGCACACACACACACAGATTCAAAAATGAGAAAAGAAAAGGGTATTACTAGCCAGCTAGTGGGTGGGCCAGGGAGCACAACGCCAGACTAGAAAGGATATGAGGATTTTAAAAACTGATGGAGAATTTAAAGAAGAAAGATGCTAAAAATGAGCCCTAGACTGTAACCTGACCAGGAAATTCTACAGAGTGACTCTAGCCATCAGGAAACCTTTACTGCGGTGTTTCTCAGTAACCCCTAAGTCAGGAAAGCTGAAGCACCAGCACCAACAGAGCCCGCTGTAGCCATCTTCCGGAGAAAGCTGGGCCTGGGATATAAGGGCTCCGGCTCACACAGGCCTAATTTTAGCCCACAAAATAAGCTCCGAGATAAAAGAGTCACCAAGAAGTGGCAGTAAGAATCCGAACCTTTGCAAACGGCCTGGCAGGACTCCTTCCCCACAAACAGATGCCTCTCTAAGGCCAAGGTTTTCATTTTAGGAGACAAAGGTCTTTCACACAAAAAGGAGCCAGCAGGAGAGATAGATAATGGCCTGGCCCCTCCTGGGGCTCCAGGCTGACAAAGCAAAGGGTTTCGAGTCCAGCAGGGGTCACACCTCTCTCAACAGCTAATGCATCTGAAAGTATTTTCACATCTAAACAGAAAGGACAGAGCTGGAATGCAGCCCTGAGTTAGGTCCCAAGCTCCGTATAGCTGGGGAGCGGTGCCCTGGACCCAGTTAATAATTCCAGCCCTCAGGAAGCAGGAGAAGAAGGTCAGTGAGGGGTTTGGGGACCAGGATTGTTCAAGAGGGACACTAAGATGGGCCATTGAGGGTATGGAGTTTATGCTGCAAACAGACAGACAGAGAGACAATACATAGGGGCCTCTGAGGAAAGAGTTCAGGTCCCAGCACCAGAGACAGACACCATGGCAGAAGCACTGAAGAGAACCAGCACAGCCCATGCAGCGGAAGTTGGGAGTATCTCACGGCTCTCTGAGGAGGAGGAGATTTCAAGGCACAAGCCTGAAGCTGGACTCTCCACATTCCCAGTAGGAGCTGGGAGGGGGATAATTGGAGAGCGGAAACTCACTCCCCAGGGTGAGGAAGCCTGGCACCTGTCATCTGTTAGAGAGGGATTGGCAACACCTCAGCAGGATGCCTGCCACACCTGTGGTGGGGAGAGCCTCCTACCGCAGGCAGGGTGGTCTGAGTAGCTGCTGGTCTCTAAACTTTACAAACCAGAAGTTTGTCTTCCTAGCAAGTCGGAGGCCAGCCTGGGCTATGATAGGCAGGCTTTGATCTGTGACATGGGATCCTATGTCAACCAAAACAAAGCAAAACCAGAAAGAATTACATTCACCAAATTTCCCACCCAGGGAGAAAAGGAACACTTTGCTTATGCTAAGGGCCTCACGGCCCTGCCAGCAAGCGTCTAGAACCTGAACGGGATTGTACAGCGTCAGTTCTCCTTAGCCAGTTATAACCCCAGCTCACTGCCAGTGTCCCTCTGCAAAGTCCCACCATGGGTGGTGTGTGTGTGTGTGTGTGTGTGTGTGTGTGTGTGTGTGTGTGTGTGTGATGTGGTGTGCACCCATTTGGAAGAGATTAATTTGATAATGAATTGCAATAGGCATCGTATAGCACCTCCCCAAGGCACCCAGGCACCATTAATATAGAAAACAGCAGGCACAGCTCAAGTAGCTGTCACTCAGCTCTGATGACTCTCTCCCTAGCCTGTCACAGGGACTTGACGCCCGGCCTAGACCCATGTAAAACGCCATGGCCTAATTGGATAAATGGCTGGTGTGTGGGTGGGTGTGCAGCCATGCGTGCGTATACACGGAAAACAATTTCTGTCCAGCTCAGCCATGTGGAGCCGCCCCATGTTCTTAGAGAGGGTGATTGTGTACTGACAACAGGACTTAGACTCCCGTCCTCATCTCCTCTATGGCCGAGATGCAAACCTCCATGCCGGGCACACCCAGGGCTTGTTCGCCTGTTTGTGAGACAGGGTCTCTTGTTGCCCAGACAAGCCTTGAACTCACTGTGTGACAGAGGACAACCTTGAACTTCTGGTCCTTCTGCCTCTCTCTGTCAGGTACTAAGATTCCAGGCCTGGGCTTGTGGGAGGGTCAAATACTAACTGAAAATCCTAAGGCATCTATAGCTGTCATTTCAAAAATGACTCATTTACAGCCTGAGTTTTTCTTGCTTGACACGTGGCCCTTGCACTGATGGAATGGCTCCATCTTTTACATGGCTGGAAGGAGCTTATTTGATGCTAACTTGAGAGATCTAAACTTACAGAAACAAAAGGGCAAAAAACAAATACAAATTGCTTCACCAAAGACCAACGATCAAAGCAGGGCAGTTGGCCATACCTGGTATTGAAATGGTTCTCAGCCTGAGGAGATGGCTCAGTCAGTGAAGTGCTTACCTCACAGGGGTGAGGACTTGAGTTTGCATTGCCAAACTCATTTTAAAACAGTGAGCATGGTGAGCATCGCAATCCTGGAGGATCCTGGGGCTATCCTAGGCCCACCAGTCTACTTAGAGAGTTCCAGGCTGGTGACCTTATTACCCACAAAGCAGAAGTATTTTAGACCTTGCACAGCAAGAAAGGAGACTTGGTAAACTAAGAAGCTGCATTTTTGTGGCACACTGAACGCATGCGCATGCTGTCTCTCACCTCAATGACTTCGGAAGCCAAGAAAACAAAGGTGAAGAGAGCTTGAATTCATTAGAGGTTGAGAATTAATCAGGTCATCTCAGCCCCATGAGTCACAGCCGTCAATTTAAGAGACATAACACCATACACACAGGCTTTAATGAGGGGGGTTTCAGAACTGTTTAAGAACAAAAACTCAGCTGTCAAGCCCTATTAAGCAGGTTGATGGAACATCCCATGGGGTACTCTGAAGAGTCTCATGGCAAGAGAAGCATGAAAGAAGATCCTTGTAAGGTGCTTGCCACCAAAGTGTGCAGTTCTGTATGTGTGACAAAAAAAAAATCCATTCATTCATTAACCGTGCAGTGAATGCTTTTAAGACACCAAGAAATTAACATGTTGGGGACTAAGGATGTAGCTCAGTCAGTTGAGTGTGTGGGTAAATGCAGAAAGCCAGAGTTCTCATTCCAGCATCTCCTGAGCCAGATGTGGTGGTATAAGCCAGCTTTTGGGTGGTGAAGGCTGGAGGATCAGAGATTCAAGGGCATCCACTGATGGTACCAAGGTTGACTTCCCTATCTTGTCTTGTCTAAAAAGGAAAAAAGAAACGGGGGAGGGGCTGGAGGAAGTAAAGGAGAGGTGGGGAAAGAATGAAATAATTAATCAATGCTTAATTAGACCCAAGACTAGCAGATTTGTAGGGCAAAATGGGGCAAAATGAGGGTCTATTTCTGGTTCAGACCAGCCTTGGCCCACAACTCTCTCCAAAGGTGTCCAAAGACAGTGCCTGGGGTGCCGTCCAGTTATCCATCTGCAAAACCCTGAAATGAAGATGGAAACACTAGCAGTGCTGGTGCAGTGGAAGCAGTGCTGGTGCA
>NC_022013.1:3065839-3069218 GCF_000317375.1 Microtus ochrogaster | reverse complement strand
GTGCAGTGGGGGCAGTGCTGGTGCAGGGAGAGCAGTGCTGGTGCAGGGGGAGCAGTGCTGGTGCAGTGGGGTGGTGCTAGTGCAGTAGGGGCAGTGCTGGTGCAGGGAGAGCAGTGCTGGGGCAGTGGAGACTGTCAGGCAGGAAGGCCATGAGTAGTCAGGGTCCATCACACCCCAGTAGCTAATTGACCACCTCAAGCTGACCCTGGCCATCCCTGTCTCCTCCTCCTCCTCTTCTTCTGTATTTTAAATTTTAAAGCGAACTGCTGTCTGAAAAAGTAGCTAGTTTGAGCAAGAACAGAGACACAACTCAAGTAGCTCTCCTGAAAAGCAATTACTATTTTTTAATTACTGAGAAGTCGAGTGCTGCAGAAAGAGTTTTCACACCTTTTCCCCAAAGTGTCTCCTTGCAAAGCCTTCCCATGTCCGTCTCTTCCAAACCCATCTGAAATTCCCCACCTCACTGTGGCAAGAGAAACAGAATTTTCAGCCCTCATAGTCACCTCAGAGCTGGGTCTGCCACTTTCTAAATATCTCCTCCACCTACTCCACCAGCACCACTGCAGCAGCTGTGCCAACCCCTGCTGGGAATCTTTCCAATCTCTCTCTCTCTCTCTCTCTCTCTCTCTCTCTCTCTCTCTCTCTTTCTGATTTTTCTAAATCTCTCTCTGTTTCTGTCTCTCCTCTCTCTCTGTCTCTGTCTATCTATCTATCTAACTGTCTGTCTGTCTGTCTGTCTATGTGTGAGTGAGTGAGTGAGTGAGTGAGTGAGTGAGTGAGTGAGTGAGTGAGTGAGCATGCCACAGAGCACGCGTGGAGGTCAGAGGACAATCTCAGGTGCCAGCCTTTGCCTCCCACCTTGTTAGAGACAAGATCTCTTGTTGACACTAACTCTAGGCTGACTGGCCGCCAAGCTTCTGGGGACTCTCCTGTCTCTGCCTCCCATTTCGGTGTAGGAATCCTGGGATTACAGTCACGTGCCACCACCTCTGACTTCATGTGGGCATTGGGGATCCAAACAGGTCCACAGGCTTGCATGGCAAACACTGCCCACTGAGCCATCCTCCCATCCCGAGGGGAAGGCTTTTTATGAAGCTGATAAGGGGGATAAGGTAATAGCTTTGGGAGCCAGATGAACTCCTTCTAGAAAGAAGCATGTTATACCTTGAGTTCTCCCACTCCATCTGCATGTGAACACACATGTACATAACATGCACACTGTACCGTGTTAGCCAGTGAACACGGAAGAGCAGAACTTTACATGAAAGAGTAGACCCCCCAAAAGCAACTACTCTATTTCTAGTTTCTCTCCTGCCTTTGAAGATTTGCCAGTCCTCCATTTAGATAGTCACCCAGCCCAAGGGCAGCTGCCGGAACTGGAACACTGTTCTTCCTGCCAGCGGCATGAGGCTGGGGGAATCTGCAGTGCCATGAGCATGGGCAGACAGTCCGAGAACTCTAGCGATCAGAGCCAATCAAGAGTGAGAAGAGAAAGAGGGGAAGAAGCTGGGTGAGGAGGAAGGCAAAGGTAAAGGGGGAGAAGACAGGAGACATCGAGGAAATGGCTCCTGACCGCCAGAGGAGCCTCATCTCCTCCAAAGTGCAGTTGTTTCAGGAAGGGAGGAGAGGTGGGCGTGGGCGATGGGAAGACAGGCAGGAAGCATCCCACCTGCAGTCCATGGCCGCGGACAGCTGAAACCAGCTCAGAACACACTTTCCCAGAAAAGTACAAACTCCCTTGAAACATTAAGAGATACTTTCTCTATTTTTGTTTGTTTGATTTTGCTTTTGTAACTCCACTGGACCATGAATTGAGGCTGAGTGAGGGCCAACGCTGAGGGAAAAGGAAGTTTTACAAATGCCATGAAAAGATAGATCCAACCTGATCAGACACCCCTGCCCAAGCTGCTCTTTGTATCCTGACGTGCACACAGCCCGTTGGCCATGCTAAGCTCTCTGCCCCTAGGAGGAAGACGACAAAGTCAGTCTTTATCTATGACAGGGGTTCTCAATCTTCTTACCACGACCTTTTAATACAGTTCCTCATGTTGTGATGACCCCCAACCCTAAAATTCTTTTATTGCTGCTTCATAACTGTAACTTTGCTACTGTTACGAATTATAGTGTATATATCTGTGTTTTCCAGTGGTCTTAGGCAACCCCTGTGAAAATCCCCACTCCAAGGGCTATGACCCACAGGTTGAGAACAGCTGGTCTAGAGACACCTCACTGCACATAACAATTGCCTCTAGCACCAAGTTTAGACCCCAGCTATTCAACAAACCTGGAGGGGGGGGTGTTATTTAACAGCTTTGTGCCATGTTTTAGTTTTCCTGTGGCCTTTCTATTTCTCTAGCTTTGGTGGTGTTTGAGGTTAGGATCCAGAACCTAAGCATGCTAAGTAAGCTTCTCTGAGCTCCTCTTCAGTCCCAATGTGAGTTTCTCAGCTCTAAAATTGGAGCGATAATCTGTAGCGACAGGCTCCCTGTATAATAAAGGGTTGATATGGGGAAACATGCCAAGCCCACTGTGAGTACTTGCTGGTAGGCGACTTCGCATGAAACACATCTCGTTTTCATGTGACAGACCCTCCTACCTGTCAGTTAGACGAGGTAACTTTGAGAAAGCAACAATGACAAGAAAGTCCTACCATTTGTTAGAAAACACAGTTAAATCAGACATGGGGCTGAAACCACTCGAACTCAAGGGGAAGGCTACCGGAGTTGTAATCAAGACAGAACTAAGAGCTGGGGAGGTAGTTCCATTAGCAAAGCGTTCGCCTTATGAGTGAGTGAAGATCCGAATTCAACCCCCCAGCACCCATGTGAAAAGCCCCTGGCAATGGTGTGCTCTTGCAATCTCAGAATTGGGGAGCAGAAGACAGGTGGGTCCCTGAGGTTCACTAAGAAGCCAGCCGAGCCTATTTGAAGAGAGACCCTATCTCAGAAATAAAGACAGGAAGCTGGAGAGAGGGCTCCGTCCGTAAAGTGCTTGCTGCATGTGCATGGGTGCCTGCCTGCACCTCTAAAGTCTAACTTTAGATCTCCAACACACATTTGAATAGCAAGGCATGGTGTGTGTTCACCACCCCAGTGCTGCTGTTAAAGAAATGGGTTCACTGGCCAGCCAGTCTAGCTGAGAAGGCAAGTCCTAAGTTTAAGGAAAGATGCTGTCTTGAAAAAATAAGGTGAAGAAGCAATTAGGAAGCTATCCAGAAATCAGCCTCCAGCCACCAGGTGCACCTAAACCAGCTAGGGTACACAGTTATGCATACATTCATACAACAGAGATAGATAGATAGATAGATAGATAGATAGATAGATAGATAGATAGATAGATAGATAGATAGATAGATAGATAGATAGATGATAGATAGATG
>NC_022013.1:3051865-3065739 GCF_000317375.1 Microtus ochrogaster | reverse complement strand
GATAGATAGATAGATAGATAGATAGATAGATGATAGATAGATGATAGATAGATAGATAGATAGATAGATAGATAGATAGATAGATAGATAGATAATATTACATGCTCCTAGTAGCCTCTGCTCAGACACGAGTCACCTTTTTCTTCTCTCTTCCTGCACCAGACCCCTACTCCGCCCTGCCTAGCTGATTTCTTTGCACATCACTGCATGCAACCCCTCTGTCCTCCCCAGCACACTCGCTTTCTCCCTGGGATTTTCTGTGACCTCACTGTTGAATGTGTGACTGGAGGTTGAGAACTGTAAGGCTGGTTCCACTCTCTGCAGTTCATTTTCTCCACCTCATCCCTTGCATCTAGCATGGACCTTCTTTGTCTCAAGCTCCCTGTCTCCTTCACTGTTCTGTCCTCAGGACCCTAAGCAGTTGTCACACATAAGGAGTTGGATGGATGCAATGCAGGAACAAGGCCCAGTGATATAGCGAGCTCCAGCTGATATAAGGAAACCCTAATGTGTGATGTATGTGTTCATGGGTGTGCACATACATGTATGCATATGGAAACCAGAAGTTGAATCAAGTGTCTCCCTTAATCATTCTCTCCATTACTTATTTTATTTTTCTAATTGCATTTATTTATTTAGGGGAAAGGCATATGCACCATGATGTCAGAGGATAGTCTGCAGGGTCAGTTCTCTCTTTCACCATCTGGGTCCCAGGGACTGAACTCAGGTCATGAAGCTTGGTAGCAACTACCTATATCCACTGAGGCACCTCACTGGCCCCTATCTCCTGTTTAGGGGATAGAGTCCCTTACTGTCCCTACTGTCCTAGCACTGACAGATTCAGTGAGACTGGTGTTAACTGACAAGTTCCAGGGACCTGCCTGTTTCTGGATCCCAGGCTTTGGAATTACAACCTGTGACACCACATCTGGCTTTTTGTGTGGATCCTGGGAATCCCAAGTCAGGTCCTCATGCTCGTGCAGTCAGCCCTGAACCATCTCTCCATCCCGCAGAGGAGAAGCTCTCCATGGTTGCCGGGAAAGGAACTGAAGAGCAGTCAGACCCTTGCAATGACAATTCTTCAGTCCATTATGCTGCCAAGAAAGCCCTGGGCCAGGAAAGGCCACCAGTCCTGAACAAAGACCATAACATCCATGTCCACAGGAGTGTGTGTCCATAGTCCTACCAGGCAGAGGACATAGAACCAATGTATGAGTCCTCTACTGCCCCGCCTTGAGTTTCACAAGGGGAAAGTCCACGAGTTTCAAGAAGATAGCATCTGAAAGATTTATTTGGAAGGTAAAGTTTCCAGAACCACTATATTGGTGATTTTTCTCTCATCTGTAACAAAATCCCCGACTAAAAGAAGTGCTGAGGTGATGGTCTATTGGTCATGTAGTTGCTATGCAAGTAAGACCTGAGTTGGATCTTAGCACCCACATAGACATGAGCCCAGTGATGTGCACTGGTAATCACACTCTATGGAAGTGGGGACAGGAGGATTCCTGGAGCTTGCTGATCAGCTGGTCTAGAAAAATAAAGGAGAGACTCTGCCTCGAAATGATGAGGTGGAGAGCAATAGAGGAAGACACCAGACCTCGACTTCGGGCTTAGACACATGTGTGTACACATATGAATATGCACAGGTGCACTCACACACAGGAACTTAAGGAAGAAAGAATTTATTTTGCCTCACAGATTCACAGACTGAGGGAATACAGTCCTGCTGTGGGACAATGGTCTGTACCCTGTCACTTGTATTTTAATAAAATGCTGATTGGCCAGTAGCCAGGCAGGAAGTAGAGGAGGGGTAAGGAGAATAGGAGAATTCTGGGAAAAGGAAAGAAGCAGTCTGCAGTCGTCACCCAGACACAGAAAACAAGATGAGAATGCCTCACTGATGAAAGGTACCAAGCCACATGGCTATCACAGACAAGAATTATGGGCTAATATAAGTTATAAGAGTTATAAGAAGCCTGAGCTAATAGGCCAACCAGTCTATAATTAATGTAGACCTCTGTGTGTTTCTTTAGGGCTGAATGGCTGTGGGACCGGAAAGGACAGAAGCCTCTGTCAACACAATCCAACATGTCAGGGAAGACACGGCAGTAGAGAGTGATGTAGCTAGTCACACTGCAGACAGCCAGGAAGGAAAGAGTGGACAGGAAGGAACATGAGGCTATTATACCTCAAGCACAGTTACTTGCTGTGGGTATAGCTTTCCAAGTCACCACCAAGTCTAACCAGGGAGCACCTCAAGTTAGACATGAGTAAAGGTAAATATTTCCATTAACTTGACCCTTTTTGACCATGGGTGCTAACTGTCGAACATTCATATTCTAAAGGTACCAGAATATGACCATTCAAAATGCAATATTTCTTCTCTAGTACATGAAAGGTAAAGACATAAGAATCCCCAGAAGATCAAGGGCCAATTATTCTAGTGTATTTAACAGCAACTCACAAAAAGACCCTCCCAAACAAGGTAGAAGATCAACACCTAAGATTGTCCTCTGACTTCTGCATGCATGCTGTGGCACATGTGTTATAATTAAGAGCGGCGGGCTGTGTCCCGCCACCCGGCTAGCTTTACCCGAAATAATTACATGGAAACTGTATTCTTTTAAACACCGCTTGGCCCATTATATCTAGCCTTTTCTCGGTTAACTCTCGCACCTGGACTAGCCCATTTCTTATAATCTGTGTAGCCCACGAGCTGGCTTACCAGGAATGATCTTAACCTGCGTCTGCCTGGAGTGGGAGAATCATGGCAACTCTCTGACTCAGCTTCTTTCTCCCAGCATTCTGTTCTGTTTACTCCACCCACCTATGTTTTAACCTATGAGGGCCAAGCAGTTTCTTTATTGCTTAACCAACAAAATCAACAGATTGATATATGACACTCCCACATCACACGTGTGTGCACACAGAGAGAGGCCGGGGTGGGGACAAAGAGAGTGGATGAGAGAGAAAGAGGGAGAAAGAGGGACTGAGCTGGTAGTAAAATGGCTGGACCTGCCACCTGCCCCAGAGACAACAGACATTCTACGGACTTTGCATGCTCTCTAAATAGAGCTTGAGAGACAGGCCCCCGAACTGCTAGCTCCATGCCTGACATTTTATTTATATTATAACCACATTACATGCAGGGGTATTGATTGCATCTTTCCATTAGTTTTCTATTCCCCTATAAACAGGAGTAGAATGAGGTAGTAATCGCACCCTCTTAACCTAATGGCTCATCACCTGACAGCTGCAAATTGAATCATCTTGCAAAACACTTAGGCAAGTTACCTCATCTTTCTATTCCTCCGTTTGCTCTTGCAGAGTCTCTAGAGCAATGGTTCTCACCCTTCCTAATGCTGCGGCCCTTTAAGACAATTTCTCATGTTGTGGTGATTCCCCAACCATAAAATCATTTTCATTGCTACTTCATAACTGTATTTACAACTGCTATGAATCATAATGTAAATATCCTTGCTTTCTAATGGTCTTAGGTAACCCTCCCCTTACCCTGTAAAAGGGTAGAGTTAGACCCCGAAAAGGGTTGCAACCCATAGGTTCAGAACCACAGCTCTAGACTCAAAGGAATCGTCACATTAAAAAATACCTAAAAGATTTTTTTTTGGTGGGAGGGGAGACCGCAAGGGTGGGTTTGAGGGGATGGGGAGAAAAACGATATTGGAATTCATGATGTGAAATCCACAAAGAATCCATAAAAGTTTAAAAAAAACTAGAAAAATGTCTTGAACAGAGAAAACATTCAAAGACTTTGTTTGCTATTACTATTATTAATATTTCTTACAAACACAATACAAAGATGCTCCATTAAGCTAGGAAGAGTAGTTAATGCTTATAGTCTCAGCACTAGAGAGTCCGCACACTAGGAGGATTGATTGCTTCAAGTTCAAGAAGCACCTGAACTCCATATGAATATCAGGCCAACCAGGGATTTGTAGCTACACTCTGTCTAAAGAAGAGAAGAAGGAGGAAGAGAAGGGATGGTGGGAGTAAGATAGGGAAGGATGGAAGGAGGGAGAAGAAAGAAGTAATTAATAAAATGTACCAAAAGGGATAGTTCCTTTTCAAACATTTATTAAATATAAATTAACATTACAAACATATTTTAAGTAATTCTTGAGACTTTCATACAAGGAATTTTAATCATATCAATTCCCCCTCCTTCAACTTCTCCCATATTCTCCCAACATCTCTGGAATTTCCCAACCCCTGAGTCTTACAATCTTCCTGTCCTCTCTTCCACAATGATCTCTGAGCCTTGTGTGTGTGTGTGTGTGTGTGTGTGTGTGTGTGTGTGTGTGTGTGAGAGAGAGAGAGAGAGAGATGTTCCATTTGTAGCTGTGTATTCTACAGACATTGTATACATACTTTGACAAGTTGTGAGATAAGCCAATATTTTATAAAGATTTATCACAAATTATTATCTCAAGGAAAGATCTTGTATTGTGGAATATTAATTTAAGATGTGTTGCATTCTTTTATGTTGTATTTATTTAACCCTGTGTAGCTGTGTTACTTTGCCTGTCTAAAATACCTGAGTGGTCTACTAAAGAGCTGAATGGCCAATAGCTAGGCAGGACAGGGATAGGTGGGGCTGGCAGGCAGAGAAAACAGAGAAGAGGGAGGAACAAAAAAGGAGGGAGGAGGAGTCCAGGGGCCAGCCACTGAACCACACAGCCAGCCATGGAATAAGAAGTAAAGAGAGGTAGACAGACTAAAGAAAGGTAAAAGCCCAGAGGCAAAGATTGATGGGACAGTTTAAGAAAAAAAAAAAAACTGGCTGTTAAACATGCCAAGCCAAGACCAGGCATCCATAAGTAAGAATAAGTTTCCATGTATTTATTTGGGAACTGGGTGGTGGTTCCCAGAAAAACAAAGAGTACAAGACAACAAGGACAAAACACCTACATTTTGATATTCCAATGTGAGGTTCAAATTCCCACAGGGCCTGAGAAAGCTGAAACAAACAAAAAGAAGAAAATAGGGACACAGCTCCTTTAAGAAGTTCTGATGTACAGCAGAGCACTTAAAAACCCCTTTCATGCTAAGTAGAAGCAAGCAAACAACAACAAAAAGAGTAATGCAGGGCACTGGAATTCCAGATCTGGGAGTTGGATGTAGATCTTGGTGACATACCTCCAACCACCTTTAGATGTGGCTCTAATGACCAGAGAAGTGGGTGGAGGCAGCTGCCCAAGCCATGGCAGAGGTCCTAGCTGTGCTGCTTAGCAGTTTCAAGAAGGCTCATGCAGTCAGAAAAGGATAGAGATACACAGTAAAGCAGGTTCAGATGAAAAAACAAACAAACAGAACTCTAAACAGGTCTCAGTGTGTTTTATAATGTATATAGGCTTAAGAAAGGAAGGAAGGAAGGAAGGGAGGGAAGGAGGGAGGGAGGAAGGAAGGAATAATCAGTTATAGAAAGAAATAAACAGTTTAAATAATAAAGTCTTAAAAGAGAGATGAAAAGTAGTATAAAAGAAAAACTACTTCATGGTGGAAAATACACAGGGAATTTGGATCCTGTACGTTATTGTGTTGATTTTGAATTGTTTGATTGCTGATAAGCAAAGGACAGCTGCTACGAGGCATGGGATTGAAAGAACTGAAATAAACCAGCCTGGATATTTTAAGAATGTCTTAATTTTAAAATGGAACTCAAAAAATGCATTGCTTTGGAGAAGTTTTGCTTTGATTTCCAAGGCAGACAAGAGCCTGTGGATTCCTTCCAGATTAATATGGATCAGATTTGATCCTGAATCTTCACAGGTGATATATATCAACAAAGATTACAGCTGGTCTTCCCAAGACTTTGTCATTATTTCAATTTTCTCAGGAACCCCTCAAGATGCCTTCACCCACAGACAACAGGAAGCAGTCTAGAGATGAAAATGCTCATAATCCAAGAGTTGGGGTGTGGGTGGGATTTGGTTGTTTGGTGGGCTATGGATGTTTGTTATCATTTAGGGGAATACAGGAATATAGAATAGAAAAACAACTAATCACAGATATTTTGCATTGGCATGGATTTTGGTATACTGATAAAAATTTTAAGTTATTTTTGTTATACTTTATATAACTGTATGTTGTTTGGGGTATTGTGCTTATGCAGCTCATTTAAAAATGCAATGTATAATTAAGAAATGATGTTAGTAGTTAATCTATAATAATCAAACTTATAGTCACATTAGGTATGCTTTCAATGTTAAGCATGTATATTTTAGACAGATGATTTCTCAAACATTTCAAAGACCTACAGAATACAGCATTTAAGATATTTAATAATCTAGGATTTTCATGACAATGAGATACATCTGTTCCTGGCAGCACTAATTTACTTCAAAAAAGGATAGTGGGCATTGAAGAAACTCCATATGGAGTTAGCTTTAAATATGGCAAGGTGAGCCAATTGGTCAAGAAACCGTTCTTGTCTTCACTGCTGGCAGTATGCTGTATAGACTGAACAAGCAGGAGACAGGAAAAAGATTACTGACATTTCCCAAAACAAGGCAGGGCAGTCCTTTGAGATTCCTGCTTCACAGAAGAGTCTGCCAGCTATTCTACAGGACACAGAGGAAAGCAACTGACAAACTCTGTCAGTATAAAGCAGACCAGTCTTTCAAATTTCCTGCTTCGGTGAAAAATCTACCAGATATTCTAGGCCTGAAGGCCAAACATGGATACCCCAATGTTCCAAGGAACTTTGGGTGACTGTCCAGGCAGCCAGATGTGTTGTTAGATAATATTACTTCCTTCTGGGATCTCTGAAGTAGTTAAAGACTAAACAGTGTTAGTTTTCCATGGTTATAATAAAAAATAAATCAGGTATAAAGCTTTAGAATCACTAAAGTAAGATCGATAATGAAGTATTTTCTCTGAATTTGCCAAATACAAATGAACTGGATATTATAAATGTAATTCTTATTTGATAACTGTTTCTATTGTATGGAGTTTTACTATATTAAAGTTAAAACCTTTCAGTTTTATTTAGAGAAAAGGGGAAAATGTTGTGGAGCATTAATTTAAGATGTGTTACATTCATGTATACTGTTGAATATTCATTTAATGATGCAAAGATTGTTGCATTCTTTTGTGTTGTATTTGTTTAACTCTGTAAAGTTGTATCACTGGGCCTGTCTAAAACACATGATTGGTCTAACAAAGAGCTGAATGGCCAATAGGTAGGCAGGAGAGGGATAGGCGGGGCTGCTAGGTAGAGAGAGTAAATAAAAGAGAGAAGAGGGAGCAGCAAGAAAAGAAGGAGAAGAGGAGGTCAGGAGCCAGTCACCTAGCCACCCAGCCAGCCATGGAGCAAGAAATAAAGAGAGGAATATAAAACATAGAAAGGTAAAAGCCCAGAGGCAAAAGGTAAATGGGGCAATTTAAGTTTAGAAAAGTGGCTAAAAGTTAGCCAAGCTAAGGCCAGGCATTCATAAGTAAGAATGAGCCTCCGTGTGTTTATTTGGGAGCTGGGTGGCAGGCCCTCAACAAACAAAGAGAAAAACAAACAGTCTAGTGCACAGACAAAGCTTTTAGCATCTTACTTGTTGATTTTGTTTATATGTAATGTATGTGGTCACACATGCAACAGCACAAGTGTCACAACCAGAGAACAAACTGCAGGTTTGTGCACAAACTCCTTCTATCATGTGTGCCCTGTATATTGAACTCGGTGGTCAGGCCTGGTGGCAAGGGTCTTTACCAGCTGAGCCATCTTGTTTGCCCAATTTTATTCTGTCTAAAATATGCTCAGTGAAGTTGTAACAAAGAGCAGTCAAGGCTCTAGGCCCTCCAAACATGGTCTCAAACGTTGCGTTCAACTATAAAACCTTAACAGCTGAGTTAGTACATAAAGGATGTGGAAATCTTTAAGGCGGTGCTTGCTGGAGACAGGGCTATCTGCAGGGCTCTGTCCTTTTCCTTGGAGAATTCTACAGTCCCAGTCTAAATTCACAGTAAGAGTCTGGAGCAACTGAGATAAGAATCACTAAAAGGTGATTCAATCAACAGAAGCTGACTATCTTCTAGATATTCTAGAGGCTAGAAGGATGATATTGAGATACCGCAAGACATGGTTCCTTCTGCAGGCCAAGGTTTTCAGTGGGTGGATGACCAGCTTCTACTGCATCACTGTGACCTTTGCCTTTACCCTGAACATATCTGCATGCACATTCTAAAAGGATGCTAGTTACGTTTGATTACGACTCACCCTACACTGGCATGATCTCCTTTTAAGTAATTACATCCACAACAGCCTTACCTCCTAATAAAATACATTGTAAAGGGTGGTGGGTAAGGACTCCAATGTGTGGATTTGGGACAGCACAGTCAGCCTACAGTACAGCTGTGGGCAGAGTCCAGGGCCACCCTGTATGGCTGCAGCACAAGGAAGAGCTGCCATGTAGCAGGGTTTAATAAAAAACGCAAACATCACAGCTAACATTCTGTCTGTTCAGGACTTTAGGCTTCCCAGCTTCTTCCACTGTGGCCCCTTTAGACCCAGGACATTTTTATGTAGCCCAAGTACATAGAGATATAGAACAGTTGCACAAATCAAGCACCCACTGATAATCAAGCACGAAGAAATATATTTTAAAGCAACTCTTTGGTGTACATACAATCTTACCACTTATAAAAGATGAGAGAAAACTTGCATTCTAAGGAGACAGATGTGGTTGCTTATTTTTACACAAAGAATTAAGCCTTGGGCCAGACATGGTAGCACATGCTTTTAGTCTTTGATCCCAGCAATTGGGAGGCGGAAGCAGGCAGATCTCTGAGTCTGAGGACAGCCTGGTCTACAAAGTGAGTTACAAGACAGCCTGGGCTACATAGAGAAACCTCGTCTTGAAAATTAAAAAAAAAAAAATTAAGCCCTGACTGACTATTTGATGCTACAGGATATAAAGCCTTTTCAATGTGTTCAGAAGTAATTGATATTTTAATCTTATATTTGTCAATGATGAAAATTCCATTTGTGTAAATCTGTAGTAGAAAACGGCAGAAGCGTGTTTAGGGCCGGGTTTGAAACTCTTGGAAAATCCATCCTAATCACAAGACAAAATCCATTTCACATTTTTATGAAAATCAAGCAAATGGCAGTTTTTACAATCAAACCTTTTATCAACATGATCAAAGGACAGACCGATCTGATGTGCACAGGCTGACAACTGAGAGAGGGGCAGCAGAGCCTTGTCTTCTGTAAAAAGTGCTGTTTCCACAGAAGCAGAGACCTTGTGTACACAGTGAGTGCGTGGATTCACGGTACACAACAAACAGTCTTGAACCTGGGCGGAGGTGTCTCTGGCAGTATTCTTTGGCACCATGTGGCCGGTGACAGGCACCGTGCAAAGTGCTTGTGCTCTGTGTTCAGAACCAAGGCTACAGTGAAGCCACGTGCCATACCATGGTGAACACTGCCAGAAACACCCGGCATTTGCTACACGTTCGCATTCAAATTCTTATTTTTTGGTTGCTGCGTGTTCAGAAACCTTCCATAGTGGCCAAATATCTTGTGGATCCCACCACCACCACCACACATACACACAGTTCCTGACCCCACATGACGTCACAACCTGCAGTTTGAGAAGCTGGGGTTTTAGTGCACCAGGAATATCCCAAAGGTTGGCTCCTACGATGCGTCCCACTACTGGACACAGTGGGTAGAATATCATTCCTTTCATGGGAGAAGAAGTGAGGAGTAGCAGGCAGTGATCTAATACAGGTCCACCAGCAACTTCAGACCAAGTCTGTTGATCCTGAGAAGCCATGAGCTTTAAAAGGGAGGAGGACTTTGAAAAGGTCTATCCTTGACTTTGAATCAAGATATCATTCCCCATCCCCTCATTCTGGGAGGCTGGGTTGAAAATACCACCTGTATAAAATCCCAGCAACTATTTGACTCATGGACTCCCATGCCTGACTCTGCACGTGGGCAGGTGGATGAGATCTACCAAAGGCAACGAAGACACGAGAGAGATCAGACATCTGATGACATCGCAGAAGCTAAGAGCAAACGCTGTGTGAAACTAAATAAGAAAATTGTTTCGCAATCAGAGAATTAAATGCTACCCCCAGGGACCCTGGCTGAAGACATTTCTTTCATGGGTAGCAATTCAGTTTGGTCCATGATGGTGGAAACGTGAAGTCTCTGGAGACATCCTCCTGGGCGCCGATGGAGAGACGATGAAGAGACATTCAAATAACAGCAGGAGAGGACACACTTCAGGCCCAGTTACCACAGAGGGCTTGCACTGACTTCCTTGTTAGGGAGAAAGAAATTTCACAGGGCTGAGAAACTACCTAGTCAGCGACAATCTCCCAGGAAAATACCAAAGAGAAGGGAAAATGTAAAAATGTAACAGGAGCCTGGAAATTACCTCAGTGTGAGTCCTGTTGACCTTGGCCTGATCCCACCCCTTCATAAAAATCCCTGTAAAGCCAAAGTTGCTTATCTTCTGGGCCTGGAATTCCCATTTCTGGAACCAAGAGAATTCACTGGGTGAATGTAAAACCTGTTAGTGTCTGCCCCCTCCCCCGCAAAAAAAGGCCACCTATCCTGCACACTGCTCTGAGAAGACGCTAGACAAGTAGGTAGGCCACCAAAAGCTGTGTTGTTAATGAAATTAAGAAGCTATTCTCTTACACCTCCAAAAGAAAAGTGTGCCAGAGAGCTGAGGCAATGGCTCAGTATGCTAAGGAACCCCACTTTGACCTCCCAACCCCACTTAAAAAGTAAGACCTGGTGAGGTGTGCTTCTAATCCAGTATGGGGGATAGGGGTGAAGACTGGCAGAGAAGATTCCCACAACCACTGTTCTAATTGGACAGAGACGCTTGGGATAGACTTATTCCTAGTCAGAAATACTTAGACTTGAAACTTCCATGGTCGAAGAGCACTTGATCGGGGGAGGGGGAGGGAAATAGGAGGCGGTGGCGGGGAGGAGGCAGAAATCCTTAATAAATAAATAAATTAAAAAAAAAACCTTCCATGGTCTTCTGGGCTTTCTCCTGTGCTCCAGACTCAAGCCCCACTGCTGTTTCTCTTTCCTGCTAAGAGCCGTTGCTGAGCTATACCCATGTAGTCATGTGAAGTTTAAGGTTGGGCACATTGCTTCAGACCCACTAAAGACAGGATGGGTTAGCTAACTCCATTCAAGGACACTGAGGTGGTCAGTGGCCACCTGCTGTCTCTAGGATTGTGACTTCGCTGCCTGCCCTCCTGCACATCTTCCTTCCTCCCACTCTCTGCGCCCCCAGACCACCTGATCCCTGTCTCTGGACACTGTCATGAGACCCCTGGGCTCCTGTCACTGTACCACACCATACTCTTCTGGGCTAGTTTCCTCCAGTTCTCATGTAACGCTTCCAGATAAATCTGCCTCAAGTCAAGTCTGTGGTCACGGCCCTTTTCCATTTACAAAGGCTGTCTACCAAGTAAAGCTCAGATTCGGCAGCCTGACATTCAGGCTCCAACACGCTGGTCAAATGCCACCGCTCACATATGCCGTGATCTCTCGTTTAGCCCACAAGTAACACCCAGCCTGTTTCCCCGCATCCAGGGCTGCGCATATGGGAGACAGCCACTTAGACAGACGGAGGCATCTCTATGGAGAGAAGTGTGGCTATAAACACACGGTAGTGTACCATGTATCTTCTAAGAGAATTGGACAAACATTGCTACTTGTAGTTTCTGCTTTCACTTTTTTAGCGTGTGTGCAGACACACATGCACATGAAGGCTAGAGCATAACCTCAGGAATTAGGTGAGATTCCTCATGTGCTCTCTACCTTGTCTGAGACAGGAGCGCTCCCTGGAACTCACTAAATAGGCTAACCTGGCTAGCCAGCGAGCCAGAAAGGGTCTGCTTACCTCTGCCTCCCCAGCGCTGAGATTACAAGCCTCTTTAAATGTGGACTCTGGGGTGTTAACTGCGATCTTTACCAGGCTGGCACTTTACTGGCTGAGCCATCTCCCTAGCCTGGTTTCTGGTTTCAGTTTTGACTTTTGTTTTTTATAAAGTGTGTGCATGTGTTTGTGTGTGTGTGCATGTGTGTGTGTATGCAATGTGGACTCTGGGGTGTTAACTGCGATCTTTACCAGGCTGGCACTTTACTGGCTGAGCCATCTCCCTAGCCTGGTTTCTGGTTTCAGTTTTGACTTTTGTTGCGCGTGTGTGTGTGGGTGTGGGTGTGGGTGTGGGTGTGGGTGTGTGTACACGCCAAGGTCTGAGGACCACACACTGCAGAGGTCCGAGAACAACTCTGTATAGCTGATCCTCTCCCTTTTCCTTTTTCTGGTTCCAGGGATGGAACTGGGTCACCAAGCTTGTGAGATAAGCGCCTTTATCTGCTGAGCCATCTTGATGGCCCAGTTTTTGTCTTTTTGTAGCTGTTTTTATTTTGAGGTCTTGTTAAGCTGCTCAGGTTGCTTACAATCCTCTTGCCTCAGCCTCCCAAGCAGCCAGCTCTCTGGACCTGTATCTCTAGGCCCAGCAAGCAATTCACTATAACCACCATGCTACTAAAACTCTTCTGCTATATTCTTCCAAAGAGATCTAACATCCTGAAGTTCTAGAAGATTCTGTGGTGCTAGGAACATACACTTCTAGAGGATAAGATATGTGGTGTGTAGTCAGACTGAGCCCTGTGAACTCACAGCTGAGCGAACCCCATGGGAGCCTGCAGGATCCGGCAAGGGAAGTGGATTGGAACCAGGGCAGGGAGAACAGAGACAAATGGAGGGGTGGGAACCAGCCCATTCAGTTCCCTAGAAAACACAAATTCCTCCAAAGTTCCCAACTCCCTAAGAGGGATTCTAATTTTTTTCATTTAAGATTATTAGGGGGCATTCATAACGTTAATCCCAGCACTCAGGAAGCAGAGACAGGCAGATCTCTGTGAGTTTGAGGACAGCCTGGTCTACAGAGAGCATGCCAGGACAGTCAAGGTTATAGACAGCCTATCTCAAAACAAAAAACAAAACAAAACAAAGTTATATTGGGGGGGGGGGGCTGCGGAACTGGCTTAGTCAGTAAGTGCTTGTCAAATAAATAGAAGGGCCCTAGTTCTATCCCCAGAACCTACATAAAAGTCGTGCCCAGTGGTGTGCATTGTAATCCCAGAGCCCAGGAGGCAGAGACAGGATTCCCCAAAAATCCTTGGCCATCCAGCCCAAACTGCTTAGTGACTTCTAGACCAATGAGAGAAAAAGAGTGGGCAGTGCCTAAAAAATGACAACCTGAGTCTGTCACCTGGCTCACACACGTGAGG
This sequence comes from Microtus ochrogaster, assembly GCF_000317375.1. Taxonomy (NCBI): domain Eukaryota; kingdom Metazoa; phylum Chordata; class Mammalia; order Rodentia; family Cricetidae; genus Microtus; species Microtus ochrogaster. The sequence continues at coordinate 3,052,448 of NC_022013.1, read as the reverse complement.
TCACGCACATGTACACACACGCACACAGACAGACAAAAGATAGTATTAAGACCCTTTCGTGGAATCTTCAGAACCTGACAGTTTCCAAAGAAACAGATGTATATCACACTGCCTCCCCACCACCATCCTCACTCCCCCCCCACCCCTACTCCAAGCCAGGTGTGACCAGAGAACCGCTGGAGCAGACAGTCCCCTCTCCTGTAATTAACAGTTTGCAAGAACAAGACAAGATGGGTGGTCCCACACCCCAGTGCAGCCTACAGTTCTCCTGAGGCACGCTGTGACAGGGAGTCCCCGCTGTCCTGAAGGTCATGAGAACACTCAGACCAGTAGGGAGGGGGCACTGAGCGGAGGAGAACCCAAGGTCCTCTCTTTCCTTTCCCTTCTCTGTCTAGCTATTTAGATCTTGCGCTGGGAACTTAGGTGAGAACAGGGTTAATCATTTCTTCCCAGTGGCTAAAAGCTTGACTCATGAAAAATTGAAGTTCACTCTCACTCTGGGATTCTCTACAGAAAGATTTAACTCAGTGGGAAGATTAACCCCTCTGAAGGAGGCTCAGTCATCAGCAGCCCCTGGTCGAGC
>NC_022013.1:3048409-3051765 GCF_000317375.1 Microtus ochrogaster | reverse complement strand
CAGGCATGGCAAGAGGTTCATTTCAGAAGGCTTTGGGACTTACTAGGTGGAGAATTTAAAGGCTGTAGGCAGCTGCTTCAGTGAAAGAGGCAAAGCAAATTGACGTTCCCAGAAAAGAAGTCACACCTGAGTTAAACACTTTGCAGATGGTTGAGTAAAACCAGTGACTATGGCAAGCTGGAATATTGCAGGGCCAGAAGCCAAGTATCCGGGCACTCTCAGCCCCCTTGACTGCTGTTCATTATCAACCTTGTCTGGTCTAGCACTTGTGTAACTATAGGATAAATCCTAAAAGACCAACCCAGCGAATGCCATCGGAGCCACCTGAGGCCCACAGCAGAGACTTCTCCATGCTGCTGTAACCCTGCCTACCTGCGTTTCCACCATTGTGTCCAAAGGGCGTCTTCATGTACGACTTCCTTTATCCTGTTGCTATACAAAGGATATGAAACTGTCACCTCGCTGGGAAATGGAATTTGGGCAACCTGAATCTGCTCCAGGGCAATGGTTCCTCTTATTTGGCTAAACAATAAACTCTAGTTCCCTCTGAGATAAGAGCTGTTGTTTCCCCCCACACCCCCACCAGCAGCAGGAGAAAATGAGGGCATCTGCCTTTTTCTTTCACCCTCATTTATTCAAGATGTGAGAAAACAAGAGAGATGGGAGGAAGACTGGCTAGAAGGAGGAGGAGGGAGAGAGATGGGGACAAGAAAGAGGGGGTTAGTGAAGACTAAGGTGGACTGATGGTTAGTTCATTGATAAGCTTATTTTATTCCATCATACGCAGAATTAAACTTGCTGCAAGTTTGCAATGAATGAGACTCAGTCTGTCTTTTATTAGGTGGTATTTACACCCTATAACTTACTAAATAAGAAACTCCACTTTAAAAACATCCTTGCTACTAAAGTTAAAAAAATAAAAGCAGGAACTGGCTATGTATAGGTTGCTTTGTCACTGTGCCCTCTCTGACACACATCAGGGTCAAAACAAAGACACATGGCACAAAAAGGAACTCTGCTGTTCCCCAGAGCCCAGGATGTGAGGACCGTGGCTCCCACAGCAATCACAACGGCTGACTTTGGTCCATCCACTGACTTAGATGCTCAGTAAGTAGATAACCTACCAACATTTTTACCAAATGTACAACATGCCCAATTCAGAAGCAAAAAACCACAATGGCCAATTATTTACACGCTGAGGGTACAAAAATATAAGCTAAGATGCAATATGCTATATAGGGCTGGAGAGATGGCTGACTCAGTAACGCTCTCTGCACAAGCATGGGGCTTGAGTTCAGATGCCCAGCACCCACATAGAAGTCAGGGATGGTGAATACACCTGCTGTTCCAACACTAGGGGCAGAAGAAACAGGAGAAACCCTGGGCTCTCTCACTAGCTAGTCTAGCCAATCAGTGATCTCCAAGTTTAGTAAGAGACCCTGTCTAAAAAGTAAAGAGGAGAGCAACTAAGGAAGACACATCTGGCCTCTACACACATGTGCACGCACACACACACACACACACACACACACACACACAAATGCTACATAGATTCAGTCATTGATAAGTAAGGGCTTTGGTGAAGTAGAAAGTTAATTGCTCTCATTGAAGAGAAACCTCTTTGCAGGCAGCTTGCTGCAAGGCCTGACTTACTGTGCTCAGGGCTGCACAAATGATTAAGTACAAGGCATAAACTCTTCAGCCAACTTCCACAGGCACACTTGCCAGGAGCAGCACTGTTTCCTGGCTGGTCCAGGCTGCAGCCTCGAGGAGCTCCCTCTAATAGGACTGGTTTTTACTAGGTTGTAGTCAAGGAACAGCATTATCTGCTGTCAAATCTGTCTATGCTGGACTTATTTTCGTACTGATTACACAGTACTAAATATTGACAGTAATAACAGCTTGCAAGGTTACATACCCAATATTGTTCTAAGAATATTATTTGTATCATTAATATATAAATATTAACCTCATTTTTGTTCTCTCTCCCTATCCCTTCCTCTTCCTCTCTCCCCCCTCCCAGTCCTGTGAGTATGTGTCCCTGTGTGTGTGTGTGTGCACATGCCTTGGAGGTCAGAGGATAACTCTGTGTATTGCTCTTCAGGTGCCTTCCACTTTTTGTTTGAGACAGGGTCTCTCATTGGCATGGAACTTCACTAGGCTAGCAGCCCAGCAGGCTTCAGTGATCCACTTGTCTCTGTTCCCATCTCCCATTGCTGGTATTACAAACACAAGACAATAAACCCAACTTTACACAGGGATTCTGAAGCTATACTCAGATCCTTGAGCTCACTGGGTAAATGCTTTGCTGACTCAGATGGCCAGAAGGCACTTAAGGAATTGCCCAACATCTTTAGCCATCATAGAAATGTAAATCAAAACAACTGTGAGATACTTAATCTTACACCTATAAGAATGGCTAAGATCAAAAACGCTAATGAAAGCTTATGGCTGGAGAGGATGTGGAGTAGGGGAAACATTGCTGGTGGGAGTGCAAACTTGTGCATCCACTTTGGAAATCAGTATGGAGGTTTCTCAGAAAATTGAGAATCAACCTACCTCAAGAACCAGCAAGGCCCATGTCAGAGACCTCTACGTGACCGGGCACAAGCCAAGGTCATCTGCAGGAATAGTCCTGAGCCATTGACCTTCTCCATTAGAAGAGTCCCGAGCCAGTGACCTCCCTCAGAGCAGGCACAAACTAGTAACTTCAGTGGAAGCAGCCCAAAGAAAGCAACCTCCATGGGATCCCCCAGGATTGCAGACCCCCCAGGAGCACCAAGAGACTCTGGAAACATCGAGTGACCTCCAGGGTGACTGGAACTGTGGCCCTAGCTGCACCATGATGAACAACCATCTGAGCCTTGGATCCACTGGCACCTGGAAGACTGATCACCAGAGACACAGTCCCAACTACACCAATCAGAGGAAAAGATGGGTAGACACGGTAAGAACACACTAACACCACAAAGAACAACACAACACTAACAAGGGGTTCTACAACAGCAAGACTTGAACACCCTACTATAGATGAAACAGAAGAAAATAACTTAAAAAATAACTTTAGGAGAATGTATGAGACCCTTAAAGAAGAAATGAAAGATTCCCTCAAAAGAAATGGAGCAAAAGTCAAACAAAAATTGGGAAGAAATCGACAAATCCTTAAAGAAAACCAAGAAAAAGCAATCAAACAGATGAAAGAAATGTGTGTATCAACTGATTTTATAAATGAGAATCCAGAACAGAAGAATGTGGGAACAGGGACTGAAACATTTGTTTACAAAGCCTTCTAGGACAGCTCTAGGTTCTTTTAGTCTTTTTGTTTGTTTGTTTTTCAAGACAGGGTTTCTCTGTAG
>NC_022013.1:3044671-3047724 GCF_000317375.1 Microtus ochrogaster | reverse complement strand
GCAGATTCTTTGTTGCTAAGCATTGTGAAAAAAAATAAAATAACCTGGGAAAACCAAAAGCAAATTATATGAGCTCAATGAAATAACTATAAAGCTTAACTAACTAAAAAGTGGCAAGTTTCAAGAAAGAATATGATATTGTAAATCCAAGGGTCAATCATAGAATGTTTTATAATAAAATATATTAATTTTTTTTGCAAAAAAAAGAAATGATTCAAGACTTAAAAACTGAAATAGAGATAATAAAGAAAACATAAACCGGGGGAATTCTGGAAATGGAAAATATGAGAAAATGATCAGGAACCACAAATGCAAGCATAAAGAACAGAATACAAGAGATAGAAGAGAGAATCTCAAGCACTGAAGATACAATAAAAGAAATAAACTCATCAGTCAAAGAAAACATTAAATCTAACAAAAGCTTAACACAAAATATCCAAGAAATATGGGACACCATGAAAAGACCAAACATGAGAATAATAGGGATAGAAGAAGAAGTTCAATTCAAAAACACAGAAAATATATTCAACAAAATTATAGAAGAAAACTTTCCCAATCTAAAGATATGCCTATGAAGATACAAGAAGCTTACAGAACACCAAATAGTCTGGATCAAAAAAAAAAAAAAGTCCCCTACCCACATAATAATCAAAATACTAAAAATACAGAATAAAGAAAGAATATTAAGAGCTGCAAAAAGAAAAGGCTAAGTAACATATAAAGGCAGACCTATCAGAATTACACCTGACTTCTCAATGGAAACAATGAAAGTCAGAAGGTCCTGGTCAAGCATTATGCAGACATTAAGAGACCACAAATGCTAGAATATTCTACTATACTCAGCAAAACTTTCAATCACCATAGACAAACAAAACAAGATATTCTATGACAGAACCAGATTTAACCAATACCTAGCCATAAACCCAGCCCTACACAAAGTACTAGAAGGAAAACTCCAACCCAAGAAAGTTAGCTATACCCACAAAAACACAGACAATAGATGATCTTACAGCAACAAATTCCAAAGAAGGGGAAAACAAAAACAAAACAACATCACTAACAACAAAAACTAAAATAACAAGCCATAGCCATCACTAGTAATTAACATCGCTTAATATAAATGGACTCAACTTACCTTATAAAAAGACACAGGCTAACAGACTGGATTAAAAAACAGAACCCATCCTTCTGCTACATACAAGAAACATATCTGAACCTCAAAGATAGACATCGTCTCAGAAAAGAGTTGGGAAAAAAGTTTCCAACCAAATGGATCTAAGAAACAAGCTGGTGTAGCTATCCTAATATATATCAGATCACCATTGTTTAAAATTAGAATTCAACAACAACACTAATCTCAGAAAGCCCACAAACACATGGAAATTAAACAGTGCTCACCTGATTCATCAATGGGTCAAGGAAGAAATTAAAGACTTCCTAAAATTCAATGAAAATGACCACACAACATACCCAAATGTATGGGACACAATGAAAGCAGTGTTAAGAGCAAAGTTCATAGCACTAAATGTCTACATAAAGAAGCTAAAAAAAAAATCCCACACTAATGAGTTAACAGAACACCTGAAAACTCTAGAACAAAAAGAAGCAAACTCACCCAGGAGGACTAGACTGCATGAAATAATCAAATTGAGAGCCAAAATTAACAAAATAGAAACAAAGAAAACAATACAAATAATCAATGAGACAAAGAGTTGGTTCTTCAAGAAAACCAACAAAATAGACAAACATTTATCCAAATTAACCAAAAGGCAGAGAGAGAATATCCAAATTAACAAAAATCAGTATTTATCCTTAGTGCATGAACTGGCTCTTTGGAGATGATTCTCTATGGAGGGATATCTTGCTCAGTCTAGATACATCGGGGAGGGCCTTGGTCACTTGAGAGTGCTGTGACAGACTTTGTTGACTCCCTGTGGGAGACCTCACCCTCTCTAAGGAGTAGATGGGGGTGGGGTGGGGAGAAGGTAGGAGGAGTGGGAGGATGGGAGGGAGAAGGAACTGGGATTGGTACGTAAAACAGGATTATTTTAAAAATAAAATAAAGTTCATAAGCATCAGTGGGGAAAAGATGAGGAAACTGGGGCTGAAGAGGTGGCACGGTGGTTAAGAGTACTTGCTGCTCTTGAGGAGGACCCACACAGCATCTCACAACCCTCTGTCACAGCAGTTACAAGGACTTCAATGACTTCTTGCCTCCACAGGTACCAAGCATGCACACAGTGCACTTAAACACATGCAGGCAAAACACTCATACACATCAAAATAAAATGGAAAACTGAGGAAAGTGAGGCCCAGAGAGATTAAGTCATGTGACTCAAGTTACAGTAATCAGGGTTTGAAGCCATGTCATATCAGAGCTGGCATTCTCTATCAAGGCACCATCAACACATCATATTGCCTCTTTCCCCCAGGATATGCACACCTCTAGGTGCATTTGTAATACAATTAAAATCTAGTAATAGTATTTTTGTTTTGGAAGTGAAATCAAGGCAAGGGAAGATGAACTTTTACTCTGACGTTGTGCATGTGTTTCTGATAGAATGAGTGTCTATGACTGAAGGGGCAGTATTCTCCAGTCAGGAGATCTGCCTCACATGGGCAGCTTTCTGTTCTGTTTTGTTTGTTTCAAAGATCTTATTCTACCTTTGTGCACACGTTTATCTGTGTAAGGAGGGCATGTGCACATGAGAACAGGTGTCCACAGAGACCAGAAGAGGGTGCTGGATTCCATAGAGCTGGAATTACAGGCGGTTCAGGACCCAAATTTGGGTCCTGTGCAAAAACAGTTCACACTCTTAACCACTGAACCATCTCTCTGGCTGCATGGTCAGTTTTTATAAATACCACAAAGGCTGTTTATTTTCTTTTATTCATCACCCCCTGCTTCACGCTCTGTTTTATATTCTGTATTATTTTTGCATCTCCCAATTCTAACTTCATCGTGCTTCTGATTATTCTAGTCCTTTCTTACAGTCTCCATCCAAACTTCGGGTCTGTTTTTCACATTTACTTTTCTTTTTTTTTAAATATTT
>NC_022013.1:3042538-3044571 GCF_000317375.1 Microtus ochrogaster | reverse complement strand
AGATGGTTGTGAGCCACCATGTGGTTGCTGGGAATTGAACTCAGGACCTCTGGAAGAGCAATCAGTGCTCTTAACCTCTGAGCCATCTCTCCAGCCCCCTCACATTTACTTTTCTAGATTAACTTCTGTTATTCTTTCAGTCCCTGCCCTAGCCACGCCCACTGTGTGGTCTTAGGTGAGCTATGTAAGCTCCCGGATCCTCATTTTCCTCCTAAGTGGAAATAACTATACACCTTTGGGATAACCATTCAGGCCACATGATACAACCATGCTAAACTTCTATCATGTTGTAGGCACCTAAGGGATGGGGGCAGCCTGTTCTGACACCGTCTCCACATGACTAGACCATTTCAAGGTCATAGCTCGTTTTCAAAATGAAAAGGGAGACAACTCTAAACAGACAGCGATCCTGTTATTTCCAGCACCATTGAATCAGCGATGTCTTCAGGTATCTGAGTGTCCTCTAGCAAGCTCCTCATCTGCACAGCACTGTGCAGAGAAGAGAGAAGCAGGAGGATGGGGAAAGCTAATGAAACTGGCATGCAAAAGGGAGCTGAGCAAACAGCACAGACCCTGGCACACCTAGCAAAGCCAGCTCTGCGTGGGCACTCACTGTGCGCCAGGAGCCCATCCCACAGCGTGGCAAGAAATAAGATATTTCCAAAGGGCTGCACTGGGGTCTGACAAACCAGGTCCTCTGCTAGGCTAAGCTAGCCTTCCCCCCATCTCCCCCCGTTGCCATGACAACACTCTGTCAGAAGGCACACCACCTCCAGCCTGGGAAACAGGCGCCTGTCCTCTTCAGCACTGAGAAATGTCTAGAAGGTTCTTTGAAACTGACTTAGTTCTCTTTGTTCTGTAGGGAAGAGGGGGAGGGGTTCGCTGTTAATCAGTGATTCGGCAGATCAAACAAAACCTACCACAAACACTGGCAACCCTGGCTAAAACAGACTAGACTAATGATGGGAAGAAAACATTTTGACAGCCACTCGTCCAAGTGTCAAACACTTTAGAGAACACTGGCTTATGAAAGAAAATCAGCAAGCCAGTCCAATGAAAACCAAGAACTGGTGCGTTCTGGAAACACCAGCCCCTCTCCAGGGCTTGATGAATTCCCTTGTCATGGAAAGGAAGAAGAAAGCCCTAGAGATATCTGCCGGAGCATGTGCTAGGGCAGACGAGAGATAGATGGGGGACCCTGCAGTTCTGATTCTCACAGGCTGCAGCAAAGAATCAGAGTGTAGCTTCTAACGTCCTGGCTAGTAAATAGACAAAGATGAAGTGTGGGCATGGGCTGGAGAGATGGCTCGGACAGTAAAGTGCCTGCTGGGAAGACACAAAGACCTAAATCCAAGCCCTGGAACCTAAATAAAATGCTGGGCCTCGTGGCATACACTAGTAATCCTGTTGCTGAGGAGACAGAGACAGGAGGATTCTTAGAACTCACTGGCCAAACAGTCTAGCCAAATTGGTGAGTTCCAGGTTCAGAAAGAGGTAGACAACACCCCCAAATTCACCTGTAGCCTACAGAGAGAGAGAGAGAGAGAGAGAGAGAGAGAGAGAGAGAGAGAGAGAACCTGATTTCACTCTGGCCTTTTTGCTCAACCATCTCTCTTTCCCAAGATGCTGAAGCAAAGATCTCCACATGTGAAAGTAAAATCTCCATGCTCCTGGGATGAAAAGACCAAAGTCAGAGAGCCTGGTCACTGTCAGGACTGTAAAGTGAAGTCCTCTAGAGTCACAGAAGGAAAGCAAACTCCCATTTGACCAAGCTGACCTAGTTAGGTGTTCCGTCACAAGCAGTTTAGGGTCAGCTCATCACTTCTAGACCGCAGAAGGGAACATTGCAGGGCCAGGAGGTGTGGCTCATTTGCTGGAGTGCTTGCCTCAAATGCACAAAACCCTGGGTTCAATTCCTAGGACTGAAAACCGGGTATGGCAGTTCAGAGCCACAATCCCAGGACTCAGGAGGTGAAGCAGGAAGATCAGAAGTTCAAGGTGACGCTCGGCTGGCATGGCAAGTTGGTTTTTTT
>NC_022013.1:3028222-3042438 GCF_000317375.1 Microtus ochrogaster | reverse complement strand
CTCTGTAGACCAGGCTGGTCTCGAACTCACAGAGATCCTCCTGCCTCTGCCTCCCGAGTGCTGGGATTAAAGGCGTGCGCCACCAACGCCCGGCTGGCATGGCAAGTTTAAAGCCAGCATGGGATACAAAGACAACATATCTCAGAGAGAGGCAGGAAGATCTTAGCTGTATCCAGTGCTCACTGCACAATTCTTCCATCCCTTAGCTCTATGGATCTCTAAGCTCCACCCCCTCTTCTTCATCATACTCTCTGTCCTAGCTAGTTTTACCTGTTAATTTGCTACAACCAAGAATGATCTTGGAAGAAAATCTCAGTTGACTTGTCTAGATCAGACTGGCCTGTGGGCATGTCTGGGGGGGGGGCTATCTTGATTAGTGTAGGAGGGCCAAGACCATTTATAATGGCACTATGCCCCAGGCAGACCATCCTGAACTAAATAAGAAAGCTTGCTGAACATCAGCCTGCCTGGCTGTCAGCTAGTAGCACCTCCATGGTTCCTGTCACACTTCTTTGACTGTGAAGTGAGTTCTTTGATCATAGGTAATGCTACGTGGACTAGCAATCAGGCCTGCCTGCTTTCAAGTTCTTGCTTGAATTCCTGCCCAAAGTCCCTTCAGTGATGAACTGGAATCATAAGCCAAATTATCCCTTTATTCCTAATTTTGATTTTTGTCAGGGTGTCTATCATGACAACAGAAATAAAACTAAGTCATCCTCAAATATTTTCTTTAAAATGATCCTCTTCACTCTTCAAACAGTATCTCAGACACGAAATCTAAGGTCATTGGCATGACAACCGTTACTGTCCTTCAAAAGACCAGAACACACAGTGCACAACAGGGAAATCCTAAGGAATCCCTTCACTGAAGAGAAGAGAGATGAAGACAAATGGTCCAGTCTATCTACGTGCCAGGTAAGTCTTTAGCAGGGGGCCAGGAAGAAAAATCTCATATAAAAAGAGAGAATGCAGGAAGCCCAGCACAGGTCCAGCTGCAGAACACAGTGCCCTGACAGAAGCCTCCCCTGTACCCTGTTTGAATTTCTACAACCAGCCACATACAGTAATAGTAAATGGAAACCTTCCAAAGTGGACATTGTCTGAGGTTTGGAGCGCTGCTCAGAGGGGCAGGATGCGGCCTCACTGCTCATTGTGAGCATGGATGGTGCACAGCCATGTTACCCCCCGCCAGGAGTTAGAATATCCAGGCTGTGTGTGCGACCCACCCGAGAGTCGCTCAGTAGCCCTCTTGGGAACCAAACCATGCGCTGTTGAGCTAGGAATTATACTTAATCATGGCTCCAAAATGCAAACATGGTGGCACTGGCCACTTAGATATGCCAATGAGAAGATGTAAAATCTTTCCTCCAGTTGAAAAAGGGAAGCATCTTGACTTGAAGGAAGAGAACTGTTGAGTTTGGAAAGCTCTGTTATATAATGAATCTTCTCTCTGTGAAATTATGACATAAAGTTAGGAGAGGGATGTGGAAGGAATGAATAGAGCAGGGTGTACTCTAAACACATTATACACATGTATGCACATACCAAATAATTCGAATATACAAAAAATTTAAAGTTAAAAAACAAAAAAAGCAGGGGAAAGACTAAATAAGGCTCCCATGTATCCAGGCCTGGTGCACAGTGGAGACAAGCCTCCAAACAAGCTGCTCCCCAGGGCAGATGCCACCTCCGGTAAAACTGATGTCAGGCTGCGTGCTGTGGCATTAAGATGTTGGAGGAATTATTTTCTTAGCTATACTTTCAAGTCTCCCCTTTTTATGTCACAGATGTATTTTTTTATTTTATGTAGCTTTTATTGATTCCCAGTTCCTTTTACCTCCCTGCCCCCTCACATCGGCCTTCTGCCCATGTAACCTACCCCACCCCAGACAAAACAAAATTTAAAAGAAAAAACAGAACCAAAGAAACCAAACAAGAAAACAACAAAAGGAGAAGAATCTCATTGTGGAAGCTGTAGTGCAGCCCACTGCGTCTCACGGTTCACCCTTTAGCCCCTTTACTTGTAAGTGTTCATTGCTATGAGTCCTTGGGCTGCACTATTGACAATGGTCTGTCATTGGGGCTCCTCTTGGATGTCCTGTGTCATGGAGACCCTGCAGTTTTAGATCTCTAGGTTTGTCCCTTTCACATGCTCCAACAGTCTATAGATGCAGTGGATGTTGGGGTGGACCAACTCATAGCCCTGGGTCTGGGCCTGTGTGGTAGCTGGGTTGGTCAGCCTGCTGGCTTACCCTCATAGTCACCGCCTGGGCTAGCTCGCCCAATTCAGCCTGCAGCAAGGGGCCAGTTCTCCTGTGCTCAGGTCCTGATTCCTGGCTCACCCACACTCACACCACCAGGGCCACCTCTACTCTTGCCCAGGTGGGGAGCAGGAGCCTCTCTACTGACTGCTGTAGGAAGCGTGGGGGGGGGTGCAGAGAGTAAGCTCTCCTGCTCCTATGTCCTCAGATCTGGCTCACCCGTGTCCCTGACAACATGGTCCGCTCTAGCGTGCTGTCCAGACAGGGTGCAGAACCCACTCTCTTATATGCCGCGGCCGGTGAAGGTTAGGGTGAGTTCTGCCATTCGTGTGACTCCAGAGCCAGATCTCTTCCCTCCCACAGGTGGCAATGGGTGAGCCAGTGAGGGCATCTTTTTCTCAGCCACTCCACCGCACGGCAGGTGAGGGGGAGGGGCATGGCCTGCTCTCCTGTTCTCAGGCCCTCAAAGCTAGCTCACCCATGTCCCTGACAAGGGTCAGCTCTAGTATGCTGGTGAGTTGCATGCCCATGGTGAGGGGTGGGGCTGTCTTTCCCGAGTGTGGTAAGGTACCTCTCCTCTGAGGGGTGGGGCCAGTGCTCCTGCTATAGTATCTAGCAAGGGATCGGGCAGTGAAGGGTGCTGGGGCTGGCTCAGTACAGCCCTCTGATTTCCACACATGAGGTTCCTATGACCTCCTGTGCTAACACTGGCTATAGACATCATAACAGACCCCAGCTGCAGCAGGACCGTGAACCCAGACATGGCTCTCAGCAGCAGCTTGGACCCAGATGTCACCATGCCCCTCATGATGGCACAAGCCGCCCAGATCAGTATGGCCCTGGTAGCAGCATGGCCCTAGAACACCAACACGGTCCCAGGTGACTGACCAGATCCTGGGCATCTGCAGAGCCCTCAATGGTAACAGAAGCTATGGACACCACCCTAGATCCTGACTGCTGTAGGATCACAGATACAACAGATACAGACATGGCCTAGGCAGTGGTCTGGGCCCTGGGCAAACTTCCAAAGTAGTTGACTTCTTCCTCATCTTCCTGACTGGAGACAAAAGCCTGGCAGCTGAAAACAAAGGCCTGTAACCTCTTGTCTCCACCAGCAGGCCCCCTGCTAATGGCTGGCTCAACAAGTCCTAGGCCAGTTCAGGTCATGTCACACAACAGTAATGGGCCAACCAGTCATCCTGTCTTTCTTCAAACTGACCAACCCTAAATTGGAAGGAAGACCCTTCAAAGACTCTAAGAGCCCTGACTCCCAAGAAGAGAGTGGACTTTGGCTCCCAACTCCCCCTCTGCTTTTCCTGTGTGTGTCTTTAATAAAAGTCTTTCTTCATGGGGAAAAATAGGAAAAGAAAAAAGATGTCTGAAGGCCACACAGGAGTGAAAAGAATGATTTAGAGACAGGACCACTAAATGGCTAGAACAGGACAGAAGCCAGAGAAGGAAAAGTGCTCAGTGCCACCTCACAGATGACCGCAGGAGCCAGGTAGGGCAGGGGAAGGAACACATGTCATGGGAGCTACAGAAGGTAGCTGGGAAGAAGATGTAAGCCTGCATCCATAAAGAGAGGGACAGTGAGGCATCTTTTCCATACAATCGACATCACCATGATCCCAAAGTTAGGGGTGAATGTGTTAGAGACTTCAATGTGCCTGTTGGAGAAGGTGAGGTCAACCTTTAAAAATGGGGAGATAGCCGGGCAGTGATGACACATGCCTTTAATCCCAGCACTAGGGAGGCAGAGGCAGGCAGATCTCTGTGAGTTTGAGGCCAGGCTGGTCCATGAAAGCTAGTTCTGGGACAGGCTCCAAAGCTACAGAGAAACCCTGTTTCAAAAAAACAAAGCAAAACACAAACAGAAAATAAAAGAAGAGACAGACTCTGGCTACAGATTGAAAATCTAGTCGGAACAAAGTTGCAAGTCTCCCAAAATACATCTATAGATTTAACTCCATCCAAATACTATTAGTAAATTTCTAGATACAGACTAAAATTCTAAAGTTCAGATGATTTCTAGCCAGAGAGTTCAGCAAGTAAGGGCCACCAATCCTGATGGCCTGAGTTCAATCCTTGTCACACAAAACATGAAAGGAAAGAACTGACCCCTGCAAGTTATCGTCTGACTTCCACATAGGCACTGTGGTTTGTACATGCTCACACTCTCAGTGCCCCCACATAAATAAATATTTAAAAAATCACATGGAAGGAGCTAGAGAAAAACAATTCTGAAAAAGAATGCATAAAAGCAATACGCTCTCCACTGTGAAGGTTTACTATGAATGTGTTGTAAGTAGCACAGGGTAGGGTCAACAAAGGGTTAAACAGCTGTCTCACTGAACCCACAGAACTGTGGCCATGACTTCTTATGAAGGCACAAAAGAAAATGAAAAAGAAAAAAAGGTGTCCCTTTTGACAAATGACAAACAATTGGCTGTGCATATGCCAAAAAAGCCACTTGAACTGTAGTGATGGCTCGGTGTGTAAAGTGAGGACCTAAGACTGAATCCCGGGTAAGACTGGGCACAGCAGTGTGCATCTGTAATCACAGTGCTCCTACAGGGAGATGGGAGGCGGGCACAGGAGAATCCCCCAGAAGCCCATGGGCCGGCTACCCTAGATAAATCACACAGTGCAAACAACAAAGGACCCTTTTCTAAATAAGGTGGAAGACGAGAACCAACACTGAAGTTGGTACTCTGACCTCAACATGTGCACTGTGGCACGTGTGAACAGAGAGAGAGAGAGAGAGAGAGAGAGAGAGAGAGAGAGAGAGAGAGACAGAGAGAGAGAGAGAGAGAGACAGAGAGAGAGAGAGAGAGTCCTGGTTTCGTTTTCTGTTGTTCTGATATAAACATACTAACCAAATAGAAAGTAACTTTGTGGGGGAAAGGGTTTAAGCTTGTACTTGAAGCCACAGGCCATGACTGATAGATGTTAGGGCAGAAACCAAAACAGAAACCATGGAGGAACACAGTTACTGACTCATACTAACTTTTCCCATAGCCCAGGGCCACCTGCCCAGAGATGTCACTGTCCAAAGTGGGCAGGGCTTTCTTACATCAGTCACCAATCAAGACAAATGCCCTACAGCCATGGCCACTGTCCAATTTGATCTGGATAAATCTTCAGTTGAGATTTCTTTCCCAGGTGCCTCTACTTTGTATCAAACAGAAAATTAAAAACTAACAAGGACACATAGATGAGAGCCAATATTTGTGTTTATGCATCATATAAAAACTAACAGAATAAATTGAGGAACTGAATATAAAGCATGAGACTATTAACAAGCAAAAAGACAAGAGGAACCTGTTAGGACACACAGTTACACAAAGAAATCTAAAGACAAGATACTGATATTATAATTCATGAGGGGAAAATGCCTGAGAAACTGGGCTGATATTTTTGCAAATGATGCTACAGAGAGAATGATCTAAACTACCAACTAGGAACTTAAGGTTTTTTTTAATCACATACTTGACAAAAAAGTTGTATTCAGAGTATATTTTATAAACTGTCAACACTGTAAGTAAACAATCCATTTCTGCAAATGGGGAAAAGATTTGAAAAGCCGCTTTGCTAAGGAGGCTACACAGATGGCAAATGAACACAAGAAAATATGCTCTGAGTCATTACCACTATGGAAATGCTAATTACTCTGTGATGAGAGGCTGGGCTCAGTGGGTACAGTGCTTTCCCAGAAGGCACAAAGCCTCGGGTTCCATCCCCAGCAGTGTATAAAGTGGTTGTGGAGCACACTCTATAATCCCAACACTCTAGAGGTAGAGCCATGTCTTAGTCAATGTTCTGTTGCTGGGGAGAGACACAATGACCATGATAACTCTTACAAAGGAAAACGTAATTGGGACTGGCTTACAGTTCAGAGGTTTAGTCCATTATCTTCATGGCAGGACAAGGCAGAGTGCAGACAGATATGGTGCGGAAGAAGGAGCTGAGAGTTCTACATCTTTGATCCACACGCAACAGGAAATGAACTGAGACATTGGGCATCACTTGAACATATATGAAGCCCCAAAGCCCATTTCCACAGTGACACACTTCCTCCAACCTAGGCCATTTGTTGGATGTAGTTACCCATGCTGGCACGCCAATTTGTTGGAGGAGGGAGCTTGTTTGTCCTGGTCGCCCAGAACCAAAAATAACCACAGAGAAATTGTATTAATTAGATCACTGTTTGGTCCATTAGCTCTAGCTTCTTATTGGCTAACTCTTACATATTAATTTAACCCATTTCTATTAATCTGTATATTGCCATGTGGTAGTGGCTTACCAGCAAAGTTCCCAGCATCTGTCTCCAGTGGGCTACATGGCTTCTCTATGACTCTACCGTCTTCCTCCCAGCATTCTTTTTGTTTCCCCTACCTACCTAAGATCTGCCCTATCAACAGACCACTGCAGTTTCTTTATTCATTAATGGTAATCACAGCATACAGAGGGGAATCCCATATCACCTCCCCTTTTCTGTTTAAATAAAAAAAGAAGGTTTTAAATTTAACATAGTACAACCACAACATTTATGTCTACTTTGTCCTCTATTATAACTAAGGAAAACTATTACTATGACTATGTACTCTTCAACTCCATCAAAAACTTCGGAACGATATAATATTACCTAAGTAAACAGGAAATGGATTGTAAGCAATTTCCAAAACTCTAGAATTGCCAGAGACATCTTACTGCCTGGACAGTCACCTAAAGTTCTTCTGTACTGTTGGGGCATCCATCTTCAGCCTACTGGCCCATAGTATCTGGCAGACTTTTCCATGAAGAAGGAAATTTCAGTCACTTTCTTCTGTGTCCTGCAGAATGTCTAGCAGACTCTTTTAAGAAGCAGGAATCCCGAAGGATTGTCTCACCTTTAGGCAAGTTCATCAGTTATTTCTCTGTGGGTCCTGCATGTCCAGTTCATCAAGCAGTTTCTTCCCCAAATAGCTAACAAATGCCATAAGGAGCCTCTTCGATGCCCATCTTCCTTTTGAAGTAATTGATGCTGCCAGGAGCAGATGTGTCTCACTGTCATGAAAAGTCCTAATTTCTTAAAACATTTAAATGAAGGTCTCTGAAAGATTTGAAGAATACATAACTGAAATATATCTCTATATATCTAGAAAACATAACATGACTACAAGTTTGACTATTATAGATGGTTATCTATTAACCTTTATTTCTTGATTATACATTACATTTTTAAATGAACTACACAATCACAATACCTTAATCAAGAGCAGAAATACACATATAACAATATTAACCTTAAATTTGGATCAATAAACAAAGATCCATAGCAATGGAAATCTATATAGCATATACCCTTTAAAATATAAAGAAATATTTATAGACAATATTTGGAAATGTGGGCATAGTTCTGTCCAAACTTCTTCCTGCTCTTTATTGGACAAAGTAATTTTTGAGGGGTCTTCAAGGCAAACTTTCAGGGGGTTTTGGTCCATCAAACAATATTAGTGTAGAAGCAAACCACAGGTTCTCATCCTCAGCAAAGTTGCCAGCATCTGCCTCCAGCAGGCTACATGGACTCTGCCTTCTTCCTCCCAGAATTCTGTTTAGTTTTCTCCACCTACCTAAGTTCTACCCTATCAACAGGCCACTTCAGTTTCTTTATTCATTAATGGTATTCACAGCGCACAGAGGGGACTCCCACATCACTTACACTTACTCCAACAAAGCCACACCTCAGGAATCCTGTTTTACTTTACTTCCCACTGCTGTGACCAAACAGCAAAAATGACTTGGGAAGGTAACCTTATTTTAGCTTACAGTTTAAAGTCCTTTATCCAGGGAAGTTGAGGCAGGAATCTGGAAGCAAGAACTGAAGCAGAGGCCATGGAGGAGAGCTAATTACTGGTTTGTTCCTCACTGCTCGCTCAGAGAGCTTTCCTATATACGGCAGGATCACCAGCCCTAGAGAGATCATCCACAGCAGACAGTGAATGATCTCTCCCACATCAACCATTAACCAAGAAAATGCCCTGCAGATTTCTTAATCTAATGGAGGCATTTTTTCATGTGGTACCCTCTTTCCACCTGACCCTTGCCTGTGCCAAATTGAAAAAAGTAAGCCATTCACAATATACAACCTCTTTAAATTCTATAGAATGTGACCTTTTCTCATTTATGCATTAATCACTGAACAAAGTGCAATAAAATCAACTCTGACACACTCTTTTAAAAAGTATATTTGCATGCATGTGTGTGTGTTTGTGAATTAATATGCATCACATGACAACAAATGCCCAAGAATGTCAGAAGAAGGTAATCAGATCACCTGAAATTGGAGTTGCAGGTGGTTGGGAGTTGCCTGGTGAGGATGCTGGGATCTGAACAGAAGCTGTCTGCAAGAGCAGACATGCTCTAACCACTAAGCCATCCCTCCAATGCCTTGAACACATTTTAGTTTACCCAGAGGCTCGGGCTCCACACATTTTTCTGGATACATGCATGGCTTTACGACAGGAAGTTTTAATGAAGGCAGAGTCGGAAATAAGTGACAAAACCTGACACTCCTTGAAGGAGATGTTCACAGGTGTGCTCACTTGTATGTGTTCTGTTTCCACACTAGAAAACTCAGATATAACTTCTCTCTCTTCTCAATAGATGTTTTGAACTAGGTAGGAAGTGAGTTCTTCCCTAGCTGAGGAGTTATTGTCAGTTAGGACTGCTGGGCTGAGGAGGGAGTCATTTTCTTCAGTAGTATAGCTCCCATAAATAGCCCCTCACCCAGACTCATGCAAGCAACTCCAATTAAACTCAGAGGGTTATAAATACATAAATAGACTTGAAAGTAAGAGGATGTCTCTGAAGAAGGAAGGTTCTAAAGGGAGTAGGTGGAGTATTAAAAAAAGAATGGTGTGGCTATGACCTGAATATGTTATATGAAATTGTATATGACATGTATGAAATTGTCGAAAAGCAATGGTCTCTCTTTATACAAAAAAAGATGTGAGAGAGCTGAAGAGACAGTGAGTAAAGTTACCTGTATCAGCATGTGGGCTTAAGTTAGATCCCCAGAGTTCACACAAAGAGCAGGTGAGTTGGTACACGCTATACTTTCAATCACTCCCAGGGAAGTGGAGACAGGAGGATCCCAGGGCTCACTGGCCTGCCAGCCTAGCCTAATTGGTCAGTGAGAGATCCTGCCTCAGAGAAGATGGATGAAGACTGAGGAACAATATAGGAGGTTGACCTTTGGCCTCCACCCATCCCCCACACACACATCTTACACACATATGTGAACACACACACACACACACACAGGCGGTGGTCTAATAAAAGAACAAGAAGGGTACATGAAAAATGCAGGAAAGAGGATATCTCCACCAGGTAGAGGCAAGGCTGAAGTGGGCTGCTGTCAAAAGAAACCCCAGCCTATCTGCCAGGCTCTGTTTTCAAGACAATTACTCACAGTATCTCAGAGCGCACACAGGAGGGAAAAGCAGGCTCCCTATGAACAAGACTGAAATGTTAACAGTGATTCACGCTGGGCATTAGCAAGTGAGTAATTGTGATTCTCCTCTTTATGGTTTTTCTACTGGAAAGGGAAAAGGGAGAGGCGGGAGAGGAAAGGTTTTCATCTCTGTCCTGCTATCACTGGCAGTCTCAAGAATGATCTCATCCTGGGGCTGGAGAGATGGCTGAGTAGGCAGTGCCTGCCATGCAGTCATGAGGACCCATGTTCCCTCTCCAGCACCTGTGTAAGAAAGCAGTGAAGGGTGGTACGGCACATGCCTGATGTAACAGCACAGAGCAAGGAGGTACCAAGAGGACCCTGGGCCCTGCTAGCCACACAACATAGTCCAAATCAGTAAACTCCAGGTTCTGGGAGAGACCCTGCCTCAAAAATAAGGAAGGCACCTGACATCAACCTCTGGCCTCTACCTGTCCACATGGATGCACACCTGCACGTGTGTGTATGCACACACACATACCACATCACACTTCAAGCTTCACAAGAGATGAAAAGAGCAGGAAGTTCTCAACAGTCTTTCATACAACAGGGGAGCTAATCACCAAGTGGTGGCGTCTTTGGGCCAGGCCTGGCACACCAGGACTATCTGTTCAGCTAACAGTTCCTTTGGTTTCTCTGAGAATGATTGTGAACTAAGCCTTGTGTAAGAATACTTCCCCCAACACCATGCATGCCTCCAACTCCACAGGGCACAGCCAATGGCTTAGTTTGACTCAAGGTCTTCTTCAACCTAGTCAGACTCTCCTCGGGGAGTCCTGAATCAGGTCTGCATCATTGTCAGGTCTCTAAGAGACTAAGCTTCTACCTCAGGCAGCTGCATTTTACCTCAGGACGCTGAACCAACAAAGATCAGAATCCCATTCTTGCATGAGAAGTCTTAGGATGGAGAATGGTTTCGGGAGAATCAGGCTGGCTACTGTCACTTAGAAATTATTAATACTAGTATTTAAAAGCCTGCCTGTAACCCTCCTGGTAGGAATGAAGATAGTCAAAAGAGACTGCCCTTAGTTAGGGCTTCTATTGCTGCCATGAAATACCATGACCAAAGCAACCTGGGGAGGAAAGGGTTTATTTGGCTTACACTTCTACATCACAGTCCACCATCAAAGGAAGTCAAGACCAGATCTCAGAAAGGGCAGAAACCTGGAGACTAATGCAGGGGCCATGAAGGGGTGCTTCTTCCTGGCTTGCTCAGCCTGCTTTCTTACAGAACCTAGGACCACCAGCCCAGAAGTAGCACTACCCACAATGGTCTGATCTGAAGCCTGATCTTATAGAAACATTTTCTCAATCGAGGCTCCCTCTTCTCTGATGACTCTAGCTTGTGTTAAGTTGACATAAAACTAGCAAGTAAGCCAGGTGGTGGTGGCACACCTTTAATCCCTGCACTCGGGAGGCAGAGACAGGCAGATCTCTGTGAGTTTGAGGCCAGCCTGGTCGATAAGAGCTAGTTCCAGGACAGGAACCAAAGCTACAGAGAAACCCTGTCTTGAAAAACCAAAATCAAAAAAAAAAACAAAAACTAGTAAGTAATAGTGCTATGCCTATCCCCACTTTGGCTACTAGACTACAGAAGAAATGGTGTCCCCCAAATTGGATCCTTGCCTGCCAAAAAGGGAAAGGCTGAAGGCAGATGCAGGCAGAGAAGGGGCTTGTCCCCAAGAAATGTCACAGTTCTGATGACCTGTCAGACTAACTTGTAGGAGAAACTGGAACCCAGTCAATGATAGGTCAACGATGGGTAGGGCCACACTTGGCTGGTACGGCTCAGCTATGCAACCTCTTGTCTTCTATCTCAAACTAACTCTCACATCAAGTCCCAGATGGGCTTGGGGTAAGGCGGGAGAGGGAAAGGGCCTCTTGTTCCTCTTCCCAGTGTGGCCTCAGTCATGTATCCCTCCCTTCTCTGGTTTTCATTATCACTTGTCCCTTAGCCGGCCTAATGAGGTAAGATGGTGCAGCTAAGAACTCTAGTAATGTGTTGGGTGATTTCCAAATCTGTGAGTTTGTCGAACAAGACAATTACCTAGGATAGAACCCAGTAGAAGGACAAAGATTTATCAAATTCAAAATCCTTCATGAACTTCTTGCTATTCCTAAAGAAGTCAGAGATAATAACCCATGTGTAGGATACTCTGCCTTGGCTGTTTGGACCACTGTTGGGTTGGGTTCTGGATGAGTCTGGAGAAAGACATTGATAACCCAGGCCCCTAAGTGTGTATACTTCATAAGTCCCTAATGACTTGTTGTCCTTGCTACAACCTCAGAGAGAGAGAGAGAGAGAGAGAGAGAGAGAGAGAGAGAGAGAGAGAGAGTGTGTGTGTGCGCGCGCGCGCGCACGTGCGTGTATGAGAGCTCATGTGAATATGAATGTATGTGCAAGGACATGTACATGCAGGTATATATATGTGCATGCACCTGTGCATGAAAGCCAGAGGTCAATCTCAGATGTCATCTACCTGTTTGTTTGTGACACATTTTTTTACTAGGACCTGAAACTTGCTGGTTAAGCCAGGCTGAATGGCCAGAAACTCTGTCTCAGTCTCTCCTGTGCTGAGATTATAAGCACACCACTGCAGCTGCCTTTCTTTGGGGGATCTGGGACTCAAACTTTGGTGCTCAGGTTTGCATAGCAAACACATTGGTGTGAGTCATGCCCCTGTCATTTTGACTCATCAGTTCTGTGTTTATTTTGTCCACGTCAGGTGTGCAAGCTGGCTGCTCTGAATGTATCCTCCGTTGGCTTCCTCCCACTACCCCACAGGTGAGGACAGAGAGAGTTGTGGGTGAGGCAGCACACACAGGCAAACGCAGGACTCTGCCTTTGTCTCTCCTACTACCGTCTTCTCTCTATTCACTCTGCAGACCGGAGAAGGGTTGGAAGGCAGATCATTTTATACGGTCAGTCTTCTGTCTTCTCAGATTAGTGATTCTCAAAATAAAGTACAGTTTTAAATATTCTATTTCTGAGGCTAGAGGGATAGCTCAGGAGTTAAGGGGGCTTACTGCCCTCAGGACTGGAGCTCAGATTCTAGTGCCTACACAGGGTGACTCGAAAATGCCCGTCCATTCCAAGGAATTTAATACCCTCTTCTGACTTCTAAAGACACACACACACATATGCGCGTACACACACAAATAAAATAAGATAAATGGTTTTTACAAATGATGAGTCTATCCCTATCTCTACTCACTAACTTGGATAAGTGACAGGCAGCACAAGCTGAATTCTAGTTTCTAATCTAACCCCAAATTCAATTTCCTGAGTCTCAGAGAGCCACCCATCAGGAGTTGAGATAGGGTGTCTTCTCTGTTACTTCGGGTTCCTCGTTCGTTAGGTTTAAAAATACAATGAGTTAGCTGTAGGGTCTCAGTTACCTTTCTCCTCTCCATGACACAGCACACAGGAAGCATAGTTCATTGAGTGTAGTTTAAACAAAGGACTGATTCTCTGAGAAGCTAAGCACAATGAAACTACAAAGAAGGTTGGTTACTTGTACGTATCACTTTCGTCTGGAGCAAGGTGGATCTGGCTCCCACATGGCCATTTCTTCCTTCAGGTCTGCTGAACGATTCAGCTCCTAAAAGAACTCTCCCGAGAGAGACACCATGACTCTCAGCCTCCAGCATGTGCTACATGAAAGAGACCACCACTAAGGGCCAAATCAAACAAGAGGCACAGGAACCCCGTGGCCACATCCTCCCCACAGCAGCATCCGCCAGAGCAGGGCCCAGGGCTGCTCCCCTTTATTTCTGGAGAATGGGAAAACAGAGGAAAGGAAAAATCTTTTGATCCCTTTCAGAATATGCCAGCACGCGGGACCAAAGGTCCTATCCTAGAGTACTTCTGATGCCTGCCCCAAAAGGAATTCTTCTGAGCTGTTTTTCACCCTTGACCTCTTTTTCCCACTCCATGTAGGAAGACTCTGTCGTTCTAGGCGCACATGGGAGAAAAAAAATCACGAAGCTGAGAAAATGGCTCAGTTAGCAAATCACTTGCTACTTAAGCTTTGGGTCCTGAATTTTTATCTCCAGCAGCCAATCAAAGCATGCAGGGGCACATGTGTGTGATCCTAGTGCTGGTGATGTGGAGACAAGAAGATTCTGGGCTTCAATGAGTGGGCAAAGAGCCCCATGGGGTTCAGCCCCTAACAGCTCCTGGATCCCTCATCAAACACTAAACATGGATGCTCAGAAGCCTTTGAGGCAACACGGGCCTCAGTATCCTCACCAGGGACTCAAGCAGTGTCCTGCAAATGTGCTTTTCATTCTCCAACGCATAAGAACACAAAAGTAAGCCTGGCTGTAGTGGTGCACGCCTTTAATCCCAGCACTCGGAAGACAGAGGCGTGCAGATATCTATGAGTTCAAGGCCAGCCTGGTCTACAAAGTGAGTTCCTGGACAGGCTGTTACATAGAAAAAACCTGTCTCTGAAAAC
>NC_022013.1:3013504-3028122 GCF_000317375.1 Microtus ochrogaster | reverse complement strand
AAAAAAAAAAAAAAAAGGGGTGGGGGTGGGGAAGGAAAAAGCAAAAGTAATAGCAATTATTGTGGTTTTAAGTCATGCATTGGGGGTGATTTGCTATATAGCTGCCGTGACTAGATTACAGGTTCTTCTTTACTTTATTCATTGATGTGTGTGTGTGTGTGTGTGTGTGTGTGTGTGTGTGTGTGTGTGTGTGTGTGTAGAGAGAGAGAGAGGTGCTACATGAGCTTGTCTGTGCACATGCATATGGAAGCCAAAGGTTGATGTTAGGTGCTGGGCTGGGATAGTTTATATTAACTTGACATAAACTAGAGTTATCATCTGAAAGGAGGGAGCCTCAGTTGAGAAAACACCTCCATAAGATCCAGCTGTAAGACATGTTCTTAATTAGTGACTGATGGGGGAGGGCACAGCTCGTTGTGGGTGGTGCCCTCCCTGGGCTGATGGTCCTGGGCTCTAGAGGAAGAGAGGATGAGCAAGCCATGATGAACAAGCGTAAGCAGCACCCTTCCCCAGCCTCTGCATCAGCTCCTGCCTCCAGGATCCTGCCCTGTGTGAGTTCCTGTCCTGACTTCCTTTGATGATGAAATGTGATGTGGGAGTGTAAACCAAATAAACCCTTTTCTCCCCAGGTTGCTTTGGTCATGGTGTTTCATTGAAGCAACAGCAACCCTAAGACGGAGGTCATCCTCAACTGTTCTCCACTTTAGTTTTTGAGACGGACTCAGTGAACCTAGAGCTCACCGATTTGACTAGACTGACTGAGCAGCAAGCCTCAGGGACCCTCCTGTGTCTGCCTCTCCTCCCCACTCCTCTCGGCACTGGAGTTACAGAAGCCTGCCACCATCCCCGCCATTTCTCCACAGACTGGAAATCTAACTCAAACCGTCAGGATTAGTAGCAGGCTCTTTACCAGCTCAGCCACCTCCCCAGCATCAACCCCTACAGAATCTGCAGCTCAAAGGAGCCTTCTCTCGAGATAATCATTTACCACCTCTGGGTGAGTTTAGAACATCACACCGGCGTTTAATTTCACAACTCTCCCTTCGAGTACAATAAAGGACACTTGAAGGAAGAAAGCATAAGAGTTTAAATTTCTGCTTCGAGATCTTGAGACTTTTGCAATACTTCTTTCAGGATCGTAGAGCATTCTTGCGGCATCTGAAGCAAGCGTTGGACAGTGTGCACAGTTGGAAGTGTAAGCGTCCTAAGCATCCAGGAGGAAGGTTCGGAGTGAGGGCAGCAGCGCCGAGGGAGATCCTGACCTGCCCTCTTAGGCATCCTTGTCCCAACCCTTGCCACCCCCTGGCACCTGCCATGCCCTGCTCCACAGCCACACCCCAAAGTAGCTTTTGAAAGCCCACAGTCAGGCATCCTGATTAACACCTAAAAGCAAAAACTAGAGTACAGGGCTGGGAAGATAGCTCAGTGGTTAAGAGCACTTGCTGATCTTGTAAAGACCTACCACCCAAGCAGGACAGCTCAGAGTCCCCTGCAACTCGAGTTCCAGGGAATCTGAAACCCTCATCTGGCCTCCACGTAACCTATACTCACATGTGGCAGACACCCATATGCATAAATAAAAATAAACTATACCTTTAAGAAGGAAGGAAGGGAAAAAGGGAGGAAGAGAGGGAGGGAGGGAGGAAGAGAGGGAGGGAGGAAGGGAGGGAGGGAGGGAGGGAAGGAGGGAGGAAGAAAAGAAAACAGAGTTGTAACAACCAATAACTCATCTGGAGACCGCCTAGAATCCCGCCCTGAGCAGCAAGAAACACATTAGAGGTAAAAGAGATGTATTAATGCCAAGGCAGGAGCGGAGAGGAGAAAGGGGGCGTGTCCAGAGGGAAGCTTCCCTTTCAGAAAGCCAATGGCTTTGCCTTCTAACTGAGCTCCCCGCTGGGATCTGAGATCACCGGCTCCCCATTTGTAACCGGAAACCTTCCCATCAAGAGCCAATTACTTGGTGTTAAGATCCCTGATTTTAAAGAACTTTGAAACCAACACCACATCAGTGCCTAAATGAACAGAAAATCTGTCTGTGATGTTCTGACTCTTTCAAGCTCGGTTCCAATTCCATTCCTATTGTTAGATGATGTCTCTTCCCATGTCCCCGTCCTGGGCAAGGCAGGCCCTCTGGACTCCATACCACTCCCCTCCCCCAGAAATAGCCTCTGTGGCGCTGTCCAGCACATCCGCAGACCAGTGACTGCGGTGGTACTGTCCTTCCCCTTTCCTCAGTAGCACCGCGGCTCTCCGCGGCTCTCCGCGGCTCTCCGCGGCTAACCCACACAAACAAGGCAAGGCTTGGCATCTGCTGCAGAACTGGAGTACCCAGAGGCCTCTGCTCCTGCCTGTGATTCAGAATGCTCACCGTCCACACAGACAATTCAGTACTCCTGAACCAAGTGACCTGAACCCAGCTATAGATAGATGCTCAGGGAACCACATTCACTAGACCATATCCAGTGCCTCTCTCCACAGCCTGACTCTCCAAGAATACCAGATTCCTTGGGTTAAAACTTAAACAGACCTGGGGATATAACTCAGTAGAACCCTTGCCCAGCATGCATAATGCCCTGGGTTCCAGCCCAGCACTGTAAAACCCGTCACAGTGGTGCCTGCCTGTAATTAGGAATCAGAAGGACCATGGAAACCAAGCAGTTCTCAGCTACACAGTGAGTTCGAGACAAGCCTGAGTCAGATGAGCCTCCCACCCACAGCTGACTATCCAGGTACCCACCATGACCCATCTCTCTTCCCCTTCCTCGTGATGCCCCCACAACCCTCTTCTGAGACCCTTCCTTCCTACCACTGGAGTTGAAACAGAAATACCGTTACCACAAATGTATGGGGTCCACACCACTTCCCATCCTTAGAGAGACAGAGTACAAGAGATGCCAAAGCTGGAGTTGATGAGGATGAATTGGGGCCAATCCCCAGCAGTGATGGACCCAGTACAAAGTAACAGGCTTGTGAGCACCTGGGACAAGCTCAAGGCCGAGTCCAGCCCTCACCAGCTGTGTGACTTGGGGCACATTGCTCAACCTACCTTTCCAGAACTTTGCTACCTCGGCCATTAGAGGGGAGACTAACAGGGAGAGTCCCATAGTGCTATTGTGGAGAGGAAGTGAGCTTGTAATTGCTAGATAGGTACTCAGAGTCTAGCCTGCTGTGGTGGGCATCCCACCTGTCATATCTGTCATTGTGATCAGCTCATCCTCTATCCCTCATTAGGTAGCCATGGGGGTGGGGTCAGGATTTGGAGGGGCTTTTTCACGAAGCCCAATGACCTAAATTCAATTTCTGTGACCATAGGTGGAATAATAGAATTGATTCCTGAAAGTTGCCCTCTGTCCTCCACATATAGGCCATTGCACATGTGCGTGTACACATACACCAATGTAATACAATTTTATATGTACGCATGTGCACACCTGCATGTGGGTATGTGCATGAGAGTGCTGGTGCCCATAAATGCGAAAGGAGGGCATTGGATCCCTCGAAGCTCAAGTTAAAGGGAGTTGTGAGTCAAGGTCCTCTGCAAGAGCAGTGTGTGCTCTTAACCACTGAGCCAACTCTCCAGCCTCAAAATTTTTTAAAGGAAAAATTGAATTTGGTCTGTGAAAAGTGAACTGTAAATCTGTGTGTGTGCACACACGCGTGCGGGTGCACACGCATGCATGTGCATGGGGAAGGGTGTGTGCTCATGTGCAAGTGCACATGTTTGTTTAGACATCTGAGGCCAGAAGTCAGTACCAGGTATTGTTCCATCTTGCTTTTGCTGGTTTGCTTGCTTTGGAGACAGAGGCACTCATTTGCATGGAACTCTTCACTGAGGCTAGACTGTCATCTGGTGAGCACCAGGAGCCTCTTGCTTTCACTTCCCTGGCGCTGGCATTCCAGGGGCATGCCACCATGCTTGACTTTCTAACACAAGCCCTGGTGCTGTAACTCAGGTCTTCATGTTTGCATGGCAAGCACTTTGCCTACTGAGCTGTCTCTCCAACCCCGGGCTGTAAATTTTAAAGGTAAGAAAAATTCATCAGCTACTGAACACTTTGTCAAAAAAAAAATTCCTATTGCTGTAAAAAGCCTGAGGACTGAAGAGCCACATACAAGGCTGGACATGGCAGTTCACCCTTATAATGTCAGCACTGAGAAGGTGGAGTCAGGTAGATTCCTGGGGCTTGCTGGCAACCCACCTAGCCAAACTGATGAGTCCAAGCCTCAGTTAGAGACTCTATCTTCAAAATCAAAGTGAACAACTCCTGAGCAATGACACTCAAGGTTGACCTCTGGCCTCCACAAGACAGTGCACACAAGTGCATTGCACACACAAGGAAACAGACACACACACACACATTCACATATAAATAAACCAATAAAAAGAACTCAATAAAAAGGAATAATAATAGTTTATTGAATATCATGAACTCTCATAATAAAAAACTGCACAGATCCCTAATTTTTGTTTTGTTTTGTTTTGTTTTTTAAGGCAGGGTTTCTCTCTAACTTTGGAACCTGTCCTGGAACTAGTTTGTGTAGTCCAGGCTGGCCTCGAACTCACAGAGATATGTCGGCCTCTGCCTCCCTAGTGCTGACATATCCCTAAAATTTTACCCAGAAGGTCAAGAGAGATATCCTTCCACTAACACTGAGCTGAGAATCCCTAATCCATAGGAGAGGGTACCAGTTCATAAGCACACACTCATCAATTCATAAACACCACTTCATAAAAAGAATTCGTAACTCTCTACCTTTCTCAATAGCCACCTCCTACCTGGAAACTGAGCTCCAGCCACCTCACATGAATGACCTCCAGATCCTCCAAGCCCCCAAATTCTGTCATGAGCTCCCCCAACTCCCTTTAAAGTTGAAACTGTGCTATTCCTCTCTGCATCCCGAGTGCTCAGACAGGGAGATCAGTTAAATAAAATAATCAATCATGCCACCAGCTAGCAATGCTCTTAAATTGTATAGTAGCATCTCTTCTGGAAGAAGTCCGCCTCCAAATCTCTGGGAACATGTGGCCTCACATAACCAAAGGATCTTTGCAAGAGTGAAGGATTTTGAGATTTTTACAGAATAATTCAGGCAGACCTTGGAATTTCAAAAGCCCTTAGAAAACAGGAAGTGAGAGCCGGAGAAGTGGATGATCTGATAACAGAAGCAGAACTGGAGGTATTGAATTGAGGGCTGACGGAATCCACGAATCAAAGAAGCTCATGGGAACCTCTAGGAGCTTCTAGAAGCTGGAAGCTTTTTTTTTTTTTTTTTTTTGAAAAAATGCCAGTAATAGATTTTCCCTTGAGGCCCTAAAAGGAGCATAATCCTGCCATTGCCTTGATTCGGGCCCACTAAGACAGACTGTGGACTTCTGACCTCGAGAACAGTAAAAATATTGTATGGGTTTTAAGCCACTAAATCTGTGTTCATTTGTCATATCAGCAACAGGACTAAGGATTACACAGAGTAACACTATGGTATATCATTATTGTATAACTATTTGGATTCTAAACAACAACATCCTAAGCCTCCATCCGCCCTTGTATGTGTGTACAATGATACAGCCATTAGAAAAGGAAAGGTCACCTTTTGTCTGGTCCTCATTGATATGCACACACAAACATACGCTTCTGTCAAGGATACACATTCCCCCATATTCGGTGATATATTTCCTGTTCGGAATTGGCTCGGCCACACACTGCAGTCTCAAGTGCCTTTGTTGTTAACACATTGTATCGCAGATCTCGCTCCATGTGGACACGAAGGCCTTTCTCCCTCATCATGAGGGGAAACATTACCTTTTACTTCCTACGTACTAACTGAATACTCGTAGGTAGTCACACAGAGAAGTATGTGAACAATTTCCACCCCTGGAAAAGACCTGGCCCCAGAAAAGTTTCAGGTTGAAATTGCGTTTTGATCATTAGTGAGAATGAAATGTAATACCAAATATTAGTAAAATTTAATAAAACACACAGACCACACAGCTATTTCCCCCCCTTCCCTGCCCCATCTCATGTACCCTAGGCTGGCCTCACACTAGCTATGTAGCTGAAAATGGCCTTGAACTCTGATCTTCCTGCCTTCATCCCCCAAGAGCTAAGATTACAGGCATGCATTACCCAGGACCAGTTTCTATAGTTCTGGGGATCAAGCACAGGGCTTCATGCATGCTAGGCTTCTAGTGTATTCTGGGCAATCACTCTACCAACTGAGGTATATAGCCTCAGCCCTGCTTTTCTTTTTAGGAAAAAAGGAAGTCAGCTAATGAAAGGAATCTGAACCATTTGGGACTCTAAGTTTCAGGTTTTTTTGGGGGGGGGGGTTTCGAGACAGGGTTTCTCTGTGGTTTTGGAGCCTGTCCTGGAACTAGCTCTTGTAGACCAGGCTGGTCTCGAACTCACAGAGATCCGCCTGCCTCTGCCTCCCGAGTGCTGGGATTAAAGGCGTGCGCCACCATTGCCCGGCTGAAGTTTCAGTTTTTACATCACCTGAAGTTTCCCCAAAACTTATCACTCCTAAAATGTCTAGCAAGCTAACTGATTACTAATCTCACTGAGAGATGCTGGCAAAACAACACACGTAAACAGTGTCAAGATGTGTAGCACCGATTTCTCAAGGGACCAATACACCTCGCTCATTATGGGAAGGAAATGAATAATTCAGATATTCTCTGTCTGGGAAAAAAAATAACTTTTAGAGAGCGAAACCTAAATCAGACTGGATTAATTAAAGAAGATGAGTAAGAAGTGCAGTGGGTTCTGTTGCTCTGCCTCCTAGGTTAGCTTGACGAGCTGTGTGTGGAATTCGCAGAATAATCTCTATGTGAGCGAGCAGACTCTAATCTGGCCAAACTGTTGACTCTCAATAGCATGTCAACAGGGGACATAGTTCACTTGGCGAAGTGCTTGCTCAGCATGGATTAAAGCCCTGGGTTCTCTCTAGAATCTAATAAACCAAGTGTGATGGTGGACCCTGTTTTAGGAAATTGGACACAGGAAATCAGAATTTCAAGGTCACCCTTGGTGACACAGGGAGTTTGAGGCTAGCATGAGCTTCATGAGGTTTTGTCTCAAAGAGTGTGTGGAAGAGGGATGCCAAAATGAGCCACAAATGGTGGAGCATGACTGTAAACCAGCACATGGGAGATGGAGCCAGGAAAGTCCACTAATTAGAAGTCAGCTTGGAATACATAGGACATCTTGAGCTACAGTGTGAAACCTAGGATGGATGGATGGATGGATGGATGGATGGATGGATGGATGGATGGATGGATGGATGGATGGACAGGCAGGTGGGCAGGCAGGCAAGCAGACAGACAGACGGACAGATGGATGAGTAGATAGATAGATAGATAGATAGATAGATAGATAGATAGATAGATAGATAGATAGACAGATAGACAGATATAAACAGACAGACAGACAGACAGATAGCATGACACTTGACACAATATAGAATCACCTGGGAAGGAAATTTCAACAAAGATTAGGTTTCCTGTGGGCTGGTCTATGGAGCAGTAGCTCTAGTCCATTAACAGAGGTGGAAAAGCCCACTCATTACAGATGGGAGAATTTGAAAGGAAGGGTTCTGAACTGAGTAGGAAAAGAAAATCAGGCTGAGCCCCACTGCTCTCTGCACTTGACTATGGATGTGATGTGAGTAGCTGCTTCAAGTTCTTGCTGCCTTGGCAACCCTACTGATGGACTGTAACCTGGAACTGTGAGCCCGATAAACCCTTTCTCTCTTAAGTTGTTTTTGTCAGGGTATCGCAGCTACAAACAGCAAAACTAGTACAGGAAGGCAGGCTAGCAGGCAGAATGGTTGGGAAAGAGCACTCACAGACAGTTAGTAAATATTCCACAGCTCACACCTGCCAAAAAGAGAGAAGACCTCGTAGATTGGCTCAAGCCAGAAAGATGTGTTACTGGGAATGTGGGAGCCTAACAGAGGCCTCAGCTAGTCCTCCACACTACACCACACCACACACCCCCATCAAGACCACACCACACCCCTCCTCTTAAATCACCTGGCCATCTGCTGGTAGGAAAATCAACCCTTCAGGATCACAGACACAAGAGAAGGGCCTGGGACCCAATGCTAGTTAGTTCATAGGCTCTCTGTGACAAGAGCAAACAAAGCAGGATAGAGCAAAGGATGTGGCTCAGTCAACAGAGGGCTTACCTAGCATGCATGAGACTCTGATGTGGTGGTCTGAATGAAAATCATTCCCCATATTCTCATATGTTTGAATGCTTGGTCCCCAGTTGGTGGAACTGTTTGGGAAGGATTAGGAGGTGTGGCCTTGTTGAAAGAGGCGTGTCACTGGGGTGAGCTTTGGAGTTTCTGAAGACTTGTGCCTTTTTTTTTCTTTTTTGCCACAGAGACCCAGTCAGTGAACCACCTACCATTTTGGTCAGTGGCTCTACTCTTCCGTACACTATCCAGGGCAGTTGGTTTCTATCCTAAAAATTCGCCTTGATTGATATTAGAATAGTATTAGACTAATTGTCTTGTTAGGGGAGATTTCAAGACAGTCTAATATTGATTCTGTATTGGTAATCACTCCTATGCAGCATCACAATGAAAAAGAGCAAGCAGGGCAAAGTGAAATACAAAATGCGCCATATGAAGCAACACAGAGCACCTAGACATTTAATGTTGGAAGCAAAGCTTGTACTAAAAAAAATAAATAAATAAGGAGATGCCTGATTTAAAATGGAAGAGTGCCCTCAGGGCAAGACTCCCAGCTAAGCTTTCAACTCGTAGAAAGGAAGGGCCAGAGGAATATTCTGTTCCTAAAGAGTAACAACAAAGAACATCTTATGCAAATGTGATTCAAGGGAGCCAGACTCCACCCCAAGAAATAAGTCAAACTTGGCAATGTTGTCAAGGGGATTCTGACTTTAGAGTCTCTGATGGTTTGAAAAAGAATGATCCCCATAGGCGCATATGTTTGAAAGTTTAGTTATCATCAGGGAGTGACACTACTTAGAATGATCCCCATAGGCGCATATGTTTGAAAGTTTAGTCATCATCAGGGAGTGACACCACTTGGGAGAGATTAGGAGGTGTGGCCTTGTTGGAGTAGGTGTGATCTTGTTGGAGGAAGTGTGTCACTGGGAGTGGGCTTTAAGGTTGCAAGGGCCCAAACCAGGCCCAGTTGCTTTCTCTCTTATTGCTGCCTGTGAATCTAGATGCAGAACTCTCAACTTCTCTAGAACCGTATCTGCCTGCATGTTACATTGCTCCCCATCATGACCATAATGGACTAAATCTCTAAAACTGTAAGCAAGCCCGAATTAAATGCCTTTTTTTTTTTAAAATAAGAATTGCCATGGTCATGGCGTTTCTCCACAGCAACAGAACACGGACAAAGACAGAATCATGAGATATACAAGCAAAGGGTTTGTAGAATCTTCATCTGTGGTTAGGTGGAGCCTCTGAGGCCAGATATACGTTAGGGGAGTTCCCTACATGAAGGTCTTGAGTGGCTGTTGTATGAAGTGAATCCTGGAGACCACAAGATATTGGAGATGCCAGAGACACCTGCCAAGAAAAGCTACAGTGGGAATGTAAAGAAATGGAAGCAGAGTTCGAGAGAAAAGTCTGCTACAGTCAGCAAAGCTGAAGAGGAGCTCCATCTAACCTCTCTCACATCAGACCTGAATCTGCAGGATTTGGAGTTTGTCCTGCTGGGTTTCAGTCTGGCTTTTGGGGTCCAGCATTTCCTCACTATGGCCCATGCCTCCCTCTTGCAATGGCAGTGCATATTCTGTCCCATTGTTGCTGGAAATATGTAATTTGATTTTTGAATGTATGAGGTTACAATAAAGACATTACTTTGAGTCTCAGAAGAGACCTTGTACTTTTAAATTGTGTTGAGATTGTGAAGGACTAGGGGGTCTTTTGAAGTTTGACTAAATGCATTTTACACTATGATATGGTCATGAGCCTACAAGGAAGTGGAATGTGGTGATTTGAAAGAGAATGGCTCCCAGATGCTTATATGTCTGAATACTTAGTCTCCATTTGGTGGGACTGTTTGGGAATGATTGGAAGGTGTGACCTTGTTGGAGGAGGTATGTCACTGGGGGTGGGTTTTGAGGTTTTCCTAAACTGTCTCTGTCTATATGTTTCTCTCTCTGCCTTCAACTGAAGATCAAGATATAAGCTCTCAGTACTTGTCACTATACCTTGATTCCACCATCGTGAACACTGACCCTCTGACACTGTACATCCCAAATTGAACACTTTTTAAAATAAGTCACCTAAGTCACAGTGTCTGATCACAGCAATAGTAAAGCAACTAAAACATCTTGAAGTCCATTCCTCACATTGAAAAAATAGTACAAATACATACCTTCCATCCCAGGATTGACAGATGATGAATGATAGATAAATAAATAAGTAGGTAGGTAGGTAGGTAGGTAGGTAGGTAGGTAGGTAGGTAGGTGAATGGGTAAGTAGGTAGGTAGGTAGGCAGACAGACAGACAGACAGACAGACAGACAGACAGACAGACAAAGAGATAGCTGACAGATTAAAAAAATTAAGGTCATCTTCAGCTACATAGCAAACTCAAGGTCAGTCTGAGCTACATTAAACCATGTCTCTAAAGAAAAGCCCTGACTTTTAGCATTTGCCAGTTTCCAGACTGGACTCAGCTCACTGTCAAATGTAAGTCAGCCATTTGAAATGAACTATCTTGAAAAACAAAAATCATGAAAACTGAGCAGCAAGCCTGTCTGAGCCAACCCACAGCAATTCACTAAGAATTCCTTCACTCCTTATTACGAAGAATGTCACAATAAAAACATTCAGATCCCCGAATCTCTGCTCCTTCTGATGAATAAAGCATCACCCTTTTGTATACTCTCTCTTTAAGGGATGTGTTCACAGTGGGTAATAGATCAACTACAATGGATGGATGGATAGATAGATAGATAGATAGATAGATAGATAGATAGATAGATAGATGAGAATAGATAGATAGATAGATAGATAGATAGATAGATAGATAGATAGATGATAGATAGATAGATAGATTATAGATAGATACATAGATAGAAAGATGATAGATAGAAGATAGATAGAAGATAGATAGATAGATAGATAGATAGATAGATAGATAGATAGATAGATAGATAGATAGATAGATGAAAGAAAGAAAGAAAGAAAGAAAGAAAGAAAGAAAGAAAGATAGATAGATAGATAGAGGTAGGCACATAGACATAAATATAGATATATGCAAGCATTGGGCATATATATTTATATATGAATAGACCTTGTTATGTAGGCTTAACTTAGATGTCATTACATATCACACAGTAAACGACTAAAGTGTACAACTCAAGATTTTTGATGAATTCAGAATTCTATAACCATGAGCGTGTTGAACTTCAAAACACTGTTGCCACCCCTAAATGCTCTCTACCTCTTAGAAGTCACTCCTTATGGGTACCAACATTCCCAGTCATAGGCAAACATTAGTCTACTTTCTCCTTCCACACATTTGCCTAGTGTGGATAGTTCACATAAATCAAATCACACAACATTATAGATCATATATTATGTATAGAGAAAGGCTGGAAAGATAATTCAGTGAACTAAGTGCATGAGGACCTAAGTTCTAGTCTCTTTATTTTTGGTATGGAAAAACTTCTTTAATATAGAAAATAAAACAGCAATACTATGGAGCTGACATTTAAATTGGTAAAGATGGATGAAATTAGACTACCTAGCTTAACGAGGAGTGACTTGGTCCCGTACAAGCAGTTGAAGTTCTTCAGAGAAAAGACTGGATCCAAAAGCAGGGGGAGTTCTTCTCCAGACTGCCTTCACAGTTCCAACCTTTACAGAATTGCTAGCAGATTTAAGACTAAGTTCTAGTCTTAGCACCCACATTTAAACAAAAAAACAAGCAAACAAGTATAGAAGCTATCCCAGGGACAGGAGGATCCCTGAGACTCCCAGGCCAGCCAGCAGCACATAGTCAGTGAGCTCCAAATTTAGTGGAATACAGTGAGCTACTCTGTCTCAAAACAAGGTAGACAGTACCTGAGGAGTGACCCTTGAGGTTGACCACTGGCCTCCATACATGTGTTATTTGGGACCTGCAAGTACAGAGAAAGACTTGCTATGTTTATCTTGATGTGCATTGGGGTTTTGCCTGTATGTGTATCTGTATGAAGATGCCAGATCCCCTGGAACTGGAGTCAAAGACATGGGAATGAAACATTGCCATGTGGGTGCTGGGAATCGAACCCAGGTCCTTTAGGAGAGCCAGTGCTCTTAACTGCCGAGCCTCTCCATAGCCCCTTGATTTTTTTTTTTTAGTCTCATCGTGTAATAACTTTCACAAGCAAAAGGGAAAAGAAGCTTATTTCATCTTGAGGTAGAGGAACAGCTTAAATGTTTAAAAGATCTTTTGTAATAAAATCAGCCAAAACCAGCAGAATGCAAAATGGTATTTGCAATATGACCATCTTGATATGCTTCTTAAAATAGATTTTAAAAGCAAACAAGAAATATTAAAATGGCTATGCCTGGGATCTGAAAGAATGGAAGACTAGTGTCTCCCCTTCCCCAAAAATGATATATTAATTTTATAACTTAATTTTCTAATAAATACCTGTGTTAACTGATTTTTTTCACTGATGTGTCAAAAAACGTGACAGCATTTTAAGAAAGGGAGGGCTTGTTCGGGCCGACAGTCAGAGAGGAAGGCGAGACATCAGGAACATGAGGCAGTCAACCTTGCCACATCCGCAGTCAGGAAGCAGAGAGAGATGAAGGCTGATGCTCAGCTCACGCCCTCCCTTGTGTGCAACCCTGGATCCCAGCTCATGGACTGACATGCCCACATTCAGGGTGGGTCTTCCCTCTCCAGTGAACCCCTTTCTGGAAATGGACAGGCCAAAGATTATGCTTCCATGGGGATTTTTGAATCCAGTCCTGTTGACAATGAAGTTACACCATCTCAGTAACTAATTCAGCTTCATCTTTTCAACAGCCTCACCCTGTGTCATGTGTTCTCCACGGAGTGCACAGGAGTCCCCAGGGTCTCTGGAGACACAGGAAGGAGGGAACTCATGAGGTCTCCTTGGGGAACAGTTTAACTCGGGAAACTAACCATGAGAACTGTCCTCCTTTCGAGCCGTCTATGCCCCCCCCCCCCGCCCACGACAGAACACGGGGTAGACATAAAACCTTCATCCACCTGGAGTCACCTCTTTGTCACAGCTTCTTCCTGCCTTCAGGGAAGCAGATTAAACACAACTAATTGATTTTTTCCAGCTCGAGAACACCTATTTCCCATTACTGCAATGGGCTATTAAAAATCACCTTTAACACAACTGTCCACTCCTACTGACGAAGGTTCTCTGGCTAGCCAAACTTTAGTTCGACTTCTAGTCTTCCCCTGGACCTGTCTGTGTAGGTCCCTGTAAAATAGCTTCAGTGGGGTATGGTGGCATATTTCTGTGACCCTAGCACTTACAATGGGGAGCCAAGAGGACAGCAAGTTGAAGGCCAGGCTGGGATATAGAGCCAAACTGTCTCAAAAAGAAAATAAAAAATCTTAATCAAGAGCTGTCATAATTCAGGCTAGCCAGAAACCACACCCTCGAGATGTAATCACCCCATAACCTGACTGTGCTCTTCATCCTCCACCACCCCCAGATCCCGGCTAATGATGCAGGCCTGGCTTTAGCAAAAACTCTGTTAACTTTGCTTAAACAAAGCCTCCTTAACAGTAAGGTTTTTTTATGGAAATTTCTACTTTCTCGTGGCAAGAGACTAGGGCAGCTGGTGAAAGGGACACCAAGATCCACATGAAAGAAGCTGGGTTGGCAGAAAGTTTAGAGACTCCCCAACCCCACAGAGCTATATGTAAGGGATAGGACAAGCCAAAGGAAAGCCCATGCTATACATGCGAGATAAAGCGGGGTCTATGCAAATGGCCCAGTGATATTGTTTGGCTAAGCTCCGTTTTCTATCCCACTTCCATTCTGCAGAGTGCTATTTCCTAATAAATGTCCTCTGTCTCTACTAAGGACCCTATCTTTGTCTCTATCCGGAACACTACTGATGTGTACCCTGAAACCAAGTATTGTCCCTTGG
Source organism: Microtus ochrogaster (assembly GCF_000317375.1). Lineage (NCBI taxonomy): Eukaryota > Metazoa > Chordata > Mammalia > Rodentia > Cricetidae > Microtus > Microtus ochrogaster. Next base: position 3,013,996 of record NC_022013.1, on the reverse strand, counting down.
CCAGTTCTGTATTCCAGGACCAGAGATTTCAGCAGATGTTCTTGGACTCCCCAGCCCATCGCTGTAACAGCCTGACTCCCAGCCTGCTCCACATCTATATTCTCAGTTGTCAGCATTGTTCAGGTGAGCTCTGTCTCTCCTGCTGTAAAGGCCGACAGCCATGGTACCCACACCTGGCCCCATGCTAGAGTAAGTCTTTCTCCTAGCACTGATACAACATACCCGGCCAGCATCTTCAACACCAGCCCAGCAGCCAGAACTCCCTGGGAAGTGCAGCAATAGAACGGGTCTTAGAAAGCAAAGGCCTGGCCAAGTGGTGGTGGTACACCTCTAATCCCAGCTCTAGGGAGGCAGAGGCAGGAGGATCTCTGTGAGTTTCAAGGCTAGTCTGGTCTACAGAGCGAGTTCCAGGACAGGGTCCAAAGCTACAGAGAAACTCTGTCTCGAAGGAAGGAAGGAAGGAAGGAAGGAAGGAAGGAAGGAAGGAAGGAA
>NC_022013.1:3003291-3013379 GCF_000317375.1 Microtus ochrogaster | reverse complement strand
GAGGGGGGAAGGAAGGAAGGAAGGAAGGAAGGAAGGAAGGAAGGAGAGAGAGAGAGAGAGAGAGAAAGAAAGAAAGAAAGAAAGAAAGAAAGAAAGAAAGAAAGAAAGAAAGAAAGAAAGAAAAGAAAAAAGAAGCAGTGGTTCATGAACTGCTACTCTCTTCAGCTTTTTAGACTTTGGGGGTTGCAAATGGTTCCTAAGAAGGCAAAGGCTTGCTGGTTCTGTTTTGAGTGACAGGATACCATGGAGAGTATTTATACTGACATGTAGACTCCCCACTGGGATAAGGCAGATACTTGTCGCTTTCGTCCTTAATGTCTGTTGATTGATTGGTTTTCATTTTGGTTTAGTTTGTGTTTGTTTGTTCACCCTTTGTTTTGGTTTGGTTTAGTGTTAGTCTCATTATGTAGCCCAGAATGGCTTCAAACATAAAATAATCCTCCTGTCTCAGCGCCATCAAGGTCGGGATTACGGGCATTCACTACTGTGCCCTGCTGTCCTAGCCTGGCCATACTCAACATGAATGAGTCTGGAGACCACAACTGTGGCTCTTGAATCGTCATGCCTTGGTTGAGACCCAATTTCTGCTGCTCCACAAGCTCCCTGGAAGATACTGTTTTATTTTGTTCTGGTTGTATTTTTAAGAAAGGGTCTATAGCCCAGGCTGGCCTCAAACTTGCTAGGTAGTCAAGGATATTCCTGAACTTCTCGTCTTCCTTCTTCCATATTCTGAGGGCTGAGATTGCAAGCATGTTCCCCTGCCTGTATGCGGTGCTGATGTTCAACCCAAGGCTTCATGCTCGCTACGCAAGCACGCTGCCATGAGCTAACTCACCAACCCACGGCTAGTTCTTTTGTGTCCCAGACTCTGTAACAGGGAGACCAAGGTGAACACTGAACGTGGCTGGTCCCGGAAGCAATAGCCAGCCCTGGCATTCTGGTGTTCATCTGAGAGAAGTATTATTCTTCCAAGCACACAGCAGGTGATCAATAAATGTCTACTGAATACATTAATCCTTTCAAGTTGCTGGGTTTTAATTGCTCTAAAATGAATTTGTATTGAACTATTTTGTTCTGAGCCCGAGTAGATAAGCTACATTTTAATGAGACTACTATATCTGAGAACAACTGTTACTTCAGCTGTTGAAATGGCAGTTTCTCAAAAGAAAAAAAAAAAAACATCTGCCAAAATCCATGTGCACGAAAATTCTGGGTTCATACTCAGAGGTGACTAGCACACACTTGACAGCTGACAGAGCGCTGGCTCCCCTCAGCCACCAGTGACAGCATCTGTCCTGAGTCAGGGCTTAGCGGAGCCCACACCAGCAGTGGACCTTCCAGTTGCTGGCCATCAAATACATCCAGATGTTGTGTGGGAGGTGGCCAAAGGCAGGAGGGTGGACTGGTAGACAGTGGCTGTTTGTGCCCTGCTGTGTGCACACCTAACTCTGTGCTTACTGCAGACATGAACAGGCATACCCAGCTGTTGTGTGACTTTTCCCAAGGAGATGAAGAAACAACTACTCACCCCAGTTAGGGCATCAGTAACAGAGCAGTCTAACATGGTGATCCAGTGCGTGTAATTTGGGTTATCCACAGGAGTGTGAGTGAGGGGCTGCTTACTCCGGGAGCATGGGGGGAACTGTTTAAGGGAGTGGATGACCTTGGATTCCGATCCTGCTTCCTCCACCTCCCGAGTGCTGGGGTTACAGCTGTGCACTACCATGCCCAGTTTGCACAGTGCTGGGAACCTAGGTTTGGAGCATGCTGGACAAGCACCCCACCCTATATGGAAATAATGGTTTGCTGCATAACATTTTTGGGCAAAAACAAATTTTAGATACAGTTTTAAAAGAAGTTTAGTTGCTTTATAAATAACTAACGACTGGTTTCTTTTCATGCAATTTTCATTTTAAATGAGTATTTACCTTCAAGGGACAGATAAAAGGATTAGATTTAAAGACTAAAAATCAAAGGCAGGATTTAACCCACAAAGAGACCTATAAAAACTTTCCTTTAAAGTCTAAATTCTACCTCCCATTAATCTTTCATTTTCTGTTGGCTAAATCACCGAAACTTGCTATTCTTCTTGGAGTTCCATGCCCAGGGCTCTTTGGAGACCACATTAAAGGGCGGGGTTTCTGTCAGATCTGACAGCTCACTACTCCAGGTCAAAGGCATGAGGACAGCCTCCCCATCCCTGCTCAGAAGGTCAGGGAGACTGTGGGTTAGCAGGGGTTGTGGCGAACCTCAGAGGACAAAGATAAAAACTAGGTTCAGATCCAGGTTTGCCGCGAGTCAGCTATGCAACACTGAGCTGATAACGCCGCTGTACATTTGTTTCTTCATGAAGTCGGCGTAACATTAGACATAAGCAGGTATAGGACTGAGAAGACCCCAGGCACATAGTAGGTGTCTGTCCTGCTTAATTTTGTCAACTGGATGTCAGCTAGAGCAGTGGTTCTCAAACCTCCCTGGCCTGCTTCTGGTCATGGTGTTTTATCATAGCAATTGAAACCCTAACTAAGATAGTATCCAACTAAGATTCACTTCATGGGCTAAGGATGACTCGGTTGGTTAAAGTGCTTGCCTTGGAAGTGTAAGCACCTGAGTTTGATCCTGGGAGCCCTTGGAAAAAGCCATGGCAGCTGCCTGTGCTTCTCATTACAGCTGGCAAGGTATGCGGTGGATACAGACAAATTCCTGGAAGTTCTTAAGCCCTTTCACTTGGTCTTTGTAACATTCCAGACCTATAAAAGATGCTATCTCAAACAAAAAGAATAAGGGGCCTGAAGAATGATACCCAAGGTTATCCTATGACCTACAAATGTACACAAACACACACACACACACACACACACGTTCATACACATGCCCTACACACGTCATGTACGTTCATATACACATACATACAAAACTATCTTTACAACACACAAAAAACCTTGAACACAAGCAATTCATCATGGCACATTTGATAGGCTTAGGTGGAAATTAGGTGCTACTGTGTATTTTACATGCTAAAGACCCATTAGTATTGACTGCTTAAGAGCTTGAGCCACTGAAGGTGCCTTGGTGGGTACCACATTCTCTAAGCCACACTCTCATCTCCAAACTCATGCCACTTCCTTATGTTTACCACTTGTCCTACACAGTCACCTGTGAGTCACTGAGGTTCTGGGCTCCATCCTAGAGTCATCTCTGGGAGTCATACAGGGCCATGTTACAATCTATAAATACCCTTGGGTGACCTAGATGAGACCTGAGCAGAGCCTCAGCTTCATGCTAGGGAGAAAAGTCCTGAGTCCACTAACACCCCCCCCCCAACACCCTACTCTCCAGTTCAACTCCTTGCAACTCCTTCCACAGGAACAGCACCCCTGCATTCTTACCCATGAATGACTTCCTGCAACTCCCCAGAGGCACTGCTTGCCCTCCCCCATGGCCTCTTCACACTCACTGCCCATCTCTCCTCCTGCTCCCCTTCTTTCTCTGTCACTTTCCCCCAATCCATGCAACCAGGTCCTGCAGACCCACTACACAGATTCCACATCAGACATTGTGCCTCTCTCCACTGACCGGCACCCACGGTACACAATATGCTCTTGGTTTACAAATCCCTCTCCCTCTCTCCCTCTCTCCCTCCCTCCCCCCCCCCTCACACACACACACTATCCAAAGGTAGCTGAGCAGGTCTTGCTCACAGACACCCCCAGCACAGCCCGTGGCTTTCTAGTAGGTGTTCTGTAGACAAGAGGAGAAAGTTTATCAGATTCTTTTATCAAAACATATGGGTCCAGCAACAGGCCAGAGGACAAGGAGGCACTAGAGTGCCTGGTCTCAGCATTTTCCTTAAGACAGCTCTGAGTGCCAAGGTCACAGCCAGCAGGGAACTGGGGAAACTCCATCTGAACACTGCTGACCATAGATATTCCCTGAACTTCTCCTGGGCTCCAAAGGGTGCTATTGAACTTGAGGCAAAGTCAGAGTACTAAAATCTCAATGTATTAATGATGACTCAAGATAATCATTGGCCTTTGTGCGACACGTGACTCTGCCCCTTTGCACACTCTGGTTCCCACACTAGCCACACCACCCCTACCTGTGGGGCCAACACTACTTACTATCTTGCTTTACAGATGAGGAAGCTGGGATCTACCAAAAGTAACTTTTTCAAGGTCACAGAGCAAACAAGCAGACTTTGGTCTCTGCCTCACACTGTCCCATTCATTCAGCCTCTTAGTGAGTATTGAACTGGGAAACTTCTACCTATTAGAAACAGAAAAGCTTTAGCAAGAGCGACCATAACATCAGAAAGCTTGTTTATGGATGGGAGGGGTGATGACTCAGTTGGTGAAGTGCTTGCCTTTCAAGCATAAGGACCTGAGTTCAATCCCTGGAGCCCACATTTAGAAGAAGGAGGAGGAGGAGGAGGAGGAAAAGGAAGAGGAAGCAGCAGCAGCCGGGGGCATGTGGCTGCAGTCCCAGTGACGGTAAGATGGAAAGTGGAGACAGGCAGATTTTCTAAGACTTGCTGGCCAGTCAATGGTGAGTTCCAACTTGTGAAAACTCTGTCTCAAAACAAAATCAAACACCAAGGTAGATGGCCCCCCAAGGCATGACTAGCACACATGCACCGCACAGAGTTTCTCTAGCGAGGGTTATAGAGACAGTCAACCACCATCAACAATGCAAAAGGCAAAATCAAATGAAGCCTGACCAGACTGGTACGCAGTACTGTAAGGTGGTAGCAAGTTCTATTAACGGGAGCAAAAGCTCAAGCAGGAGCCTGAAGGAGACGAACATTCTCCCGAGACCAAGGACAGAAGGAAGAACATTTACTTCTTAGGGAAGGCATAAGGATGAGATTTCTGGCAAGGCTGGACTCCAGAGGACTCAAACAAAAGGGCATGGAGCAAAAAGGAACCCTAAAACCCAGTTGACTCTGTCATGTGTTGCACATTTTGGAAGTTTCTTGATTGCACTTCCTGTTCACTCAAGTAATATTGTTTCCCTTCTCAGATCTTCGATGGGGTTGAAGATTATATAATTGTAGTTACCTTCCTCATGATTTAGCCAAGCTTAATTTCAATGCAATAGTTAGACTCCTTAAAATAGAATGTTTAGTAAAACTTTTATTATGCGTTCCTTGCTTAATATTATTTATTGTTTGTAATTTTATATTTGATATCTATTCCTATTGTATATAGTTGTATTGGGTTTAATTGATCTTGTTTAGACAAAAGGGAGAGATGATGGGGGAAACTCTGTTAACCAATCACAGCTAATTGGGGCATGGTGACCTGGACCCCAGAAAGAAAAACCGGGAGATCCAGGTACAAGCTCTCTCTGCGCAGTGTTAACCAGACCGATTGGAATTGGGACCTCCCACTCACTCTTGTAGCATGAGTTTCCCCTTTTCAACTGTTAAAATATAACTGTTATTCTTGAGCTGGTCTGGTTATTTATCGTACCAACCTAATTCGCCAATAAATGCACGGCCTTAGCTTGGCTTGTTTCTAGCCAGTTTTTCTAAACTTAAACTATCCAGTCTATCTTTTGCCCCTGGGCTTTTCTCTTTTCTATTTCTGTATACCTTTCTTTACTTCTTACTCTGTGGCTTACTGTGTAGCTGGGTGGCTGGACCCTGATATCCTCCTTCTTCTCTTGCTCCTCAATCTTTCTCTTCCCAGATTTCTCTTCCTATTTATTCTCTCTGCCTGCCAGCCCTGCCTACCCTTTCTCCTGCCTTGCTATTGGCCGTTCAGCTCCTTATTAGACCAATCAGGTATTTCAGACAGGCAAAGTAACACAGCTTCACAGAGTCAAACAAGTGCAACTGAACATAATATAACACATCTTTGCATCCTTAAACAAATATTCTGCAGCATAAATGAATGCAACACATCTTAAAATAATGTTCTACAACACAAGCTCCACACAAAAACTTGGGGGGCTGGAGATGTAGCTCCAATGGTAGAGTACTTGCTTAGTTTGTGTGAAGTTCTGGGTTCCATTCCCTTTACTGCAAAGAATGGGAAGAAAAGGAACAAAGCAACAAAACAAAACCGAGGCTGGGAAGGCAGCATGGTTAGTGCAGCGGTTCCCTTGCAAGAGTGAAGCCTTGAGCTCTGTCCCCAGAAGTCACATAAAAAAGCTGGGCGTGGGACTCGAGAGATGACTCACTGGGTGATAGTACTTGCCGTGTACTGATGCCCTGAGTTCCGATCCCCAGAGACCAAGCAAAAGCTGGAAGCCATACTGGACATGTCTGCTTTACTGGTAGGGTAAAAAAGGAGACTCCCCAAGCTTGAAGGCCAGCTAGCCTGGCCTTACACAGCAGTTAATAAAAGATATTATCTCAAACCAGGTGTTAGGCAAGGATCAACATCCAAAGTTACCCACTGACAGTCACATGCAGGCTGTGTCACTGCATAGTATACATGTGTGCACATACACCTTCATGCCCACACACTAACAACCATAGCCCCCCACACACACACAAATGGACCATGACTATCACTTCCTGGTCCACTTCTCAATCTCCATTTCCTCCCCTCATGGTGTTGTGACTGAACTATAACAGGATCTTCTTCCAAGTGCCCCCGGTAGTTGAGGTGACAAAGCGACTGTCAGTACGTGTGTCCTCACTGGGGTTGGTGGTATTACGTCTAACAGCCCTGGCTGAGTCAGTTCCTGGAGCCAGAATTGTGTCATAAACATGTTTAATCCTCAGGAACAAAATGCTTGCTCTCAGACTCGCCAGCTTCCCTGCCACTGAAAGCTCTCCCTCGATACCGGCATCAAAGTGTCTTGTGTACAGAAAGAGCTGTGGCTGGGAAGAAAACAATAGGCCATATCCTGAGCACTGAACATTGTACCTTGAGCAGTTTAGAGGGAACTGTGTTATTTTTTGCTGAGCGTCGCCTTTCAGCAGTAGGAATATGAGATTGGGAAAGGAACGGTTTACGGTGAGAAGACTCTAAGGCGTCGTCTTCCAGGAAAGTCACCATGAAGTCCAGAGTGCGCTCTTCAGCTCCGGAGCCCCCAGCTCAGCTCCCCGCTGTCTCCATCACACTCCTCCTACTGCTACTGAATTATTCCAAGGAGCATTTTCTCTGGGGTCAGAAATAGCTGTGTGAGGCAGGGCATGGAGGAGCACACCTGAAATCCTAGCGCTGAAACTGGAGGATTCTGGGAGCTTTTGAGCCCAGCGTTGATTACACAGAGAGACTACTTCCCAGGAAGAATAAAGGAAAGTAGAAGGGAAGGGAGGAGTGGAGTGGGGGGGGTCTCTTTAGTGAGGAAAGGGAAGGGAGCACACTTACATAAGTCATATATGTCATTTTCATAAAACACGATAAAACATGTTTTTATGGCACAGAACCTCAGTTTATTATATTTTGTTTTCTTTAAAAAAACAAACAACAACAACAACAACAACAAACAGGGCTTCATTCCTTCACGCCCAGGCTGGTCATTCAACAATGACCTTGAATCCCCTTCTCCTTTACTCTGCTTCCCGAGTGTTAGAATTACAGGCGTGTACCTCCAACCCTGGTTTGCGAGGTGCTGAGAATCAGGCCAGGCCCTTGGGTAGCATCCACCCACTGAGCCACAAACTCAAGGAGACTCATTCTTTTTCTTAATATTTATTTCTGGGGGCTGGAAAAATGGCTAGGCAGTTAAGAGCACTGACTGCTCTTCCAGAGGACCTAGGTTCAATTCCCAGCCCCCACATGGCAGCTCTGAACTGTCTGTAACTCCAGTTCTAGGGGATCCAACACCCTCACACAAACATATATACAGGCAAAACACCAATGCACATAAAAGAAAAATAAATAAATCACTGTTTTTTAAAAGACTTACTTTTTTATTTTTGCTTACCGGCCCATGTGTAAGAATGTGCATGTGTGTGAGGGTATTTTCACAGTTCAGGAAAGGATGTCCGATCCCCTGGAGCTGGAGTTACCAATGGTGTAAGCCCAATAACATGGCTTCTGGGAACTACACTCTGGCCCCTCTTAAAAACTGAGCTGATTCTCCAGCCCCAGGAGCTTAATTCCTGAGTGCCAAAAATACCAACCAACTCCGATTAACAGAGAAGGGATTTAGGCAGAGTTCAGAGATCTGCTTGAAAGGCTAGGACCACAAGCTCCCAAAGCTGCCAGAAGAGAGGGGACAGGATATAGAACACAGGGGCCATAGCCTTGTCCCTCTAGTGACGAAGCCCCCAGGGCTGCTTGAGGCTGACTGACTCCTGGCTGGGATGGCAGCTGGGCCACCAGAACCAGATGCTGCTGTCATCCAGTATCGGAGGAACTCCATGTGCATGCGTGCCAGGCTGAAAGCTCCAGCAAGAAGCCAGACCTTGAAGCTACTTTTGCTTCAGTTTTGTTGTGCCTCAGCCACTCTGCAGGCATCACAGCCATGTTTAATCCAGCCTCCCAAGCCTGGCCTCCCTCCCACCAGGCTGAAGATGGCGGACAGCAGTGAGCAAGCGACCAGAGTTCAATTCTCAGCACCTACACAGTGGCTCACTACCACCTGTAACTCCAGCCCTGGAGGAATCCGCTGCCTAGGGAGACATCTCCGAGAAATGTTTGCTGTACAAACACAAAGACTTGAGTTGGGATTCTGACACCCATATGAGAAGCTGGACTTGGTGGCACACCTCAACAAGAGAATCCCGGTGGCTCACTGTCCAGACAGCCTTCTGGAGCACAGAGAGAGCAAAGGCCCCTTCACACCTCCCTGCAGCTGGTCTCCTGAAGCTAAAGTTTCATTGGCTAGAGTCAATTCTTCTCATTCTGTGAGCTCCAGGTTCAGTGAGAGGCCTGTCTCCAAAGATAAACTAGGGAACAATCAATGAAGGATCGGAACTGCTGGCCTACACACACATAATGCACAGCGCTCTCTCTCTCTCTCTCTCTCTCTCACACACACACACACACACACACACACACACACACTCAGAAAACCCTTCTCCACAATACTGCATAGACAGCCCCGAAGTGGAGCTCACACTGGCCTTCCACTTTGTACATCCCAGGTAATCCACTGATTTATCCAGCTGAAGCTACATCAGCAATTTCTAAAATAAAAAGTCACTAATCAGATTCTAAACTGGATTTCTTCTTCACCGGAAAGGTAGCCGAATACTGACCTCTGCAGAACCATGAGCAAACAATGAGAACCACCCCCAGCTCTCCCTCTGATTAACCCGTGTACCTTGGCTTTCTTTAGAAGCCGGTGGCAAGGCTAACTAGTTAGACCTTGTACAAGCAAACCATGGCTGTACCCACCAATGTAAAGGCTGATACCAGCAAGATACAAACAGATTTCCAAACTAAAGACAGCTCATTGATTTACTGCCCCTCTACCTGCGATTGGCAAGCCATGTCCTTGAGGCTAGACACATAAAGTAGGAAAGACCAGGCTCTGTTCAGAACAGAACCCTGTTCTGAAGGGGTCCACAAGTGTGACCTCTGGGATGGTAGAGGGGACACACTAATAACCAAGGAGGAATATGGGATGGAGATCTATGTAAGCAGTGGGGCTGGGTTCCAGACTTCTCGGAGTCATTAAAATCTCTGTACTGAGTGGAGCTGGTAAGTTCAAGCTGCCTCCAAGCACCACTGTGAGAGCAAGTGCAACTGCATATGTAAACACCTAGTTCAAGGTTCCTGGTACATAGAGGTAGCGGAGAGATGAATAGCAGAGACACAGGCATTTGGAGCAGGCAAGCTCAGTCAGCTACTGCAACTACTTTCTAAATGCATAATGGACAACATAAAGAGGTCTAGTGATCACTAAGTTATTAAAATTCCAATTCTATGTGACTGTATTAGTTTGCATTGCTGTGACGGAATGTCTGACAGACAGCTCACGGCTTGGTGGCAGGAGCGAGAGACAGTATAAAGCAACAAGAGGCAAGGTAAGGCAATATACAAGACAATACGAACCATTATGAGGCAATGTGAGGGGGCAGAACAAGAAGAGCACTTTGAGGTGATAGAGCATGAGGTGGCAGACTGTGAGGTGACTCAGTGTGAGGTGACAGAGTGTGAGGTGACAGAGTGTGAGGTGAC
>NC_022013.1:3000460-3002024 GCF_000317375.1 Microtus ochrogaster | reverse complement strand
TGTGAGGTGACAGAGCGTGAGAGTGTGAGGTGACAGAGTGTGTGGTGACAGAGCGTGAGGTGACAGAGCGTGAGGTGACAGAGCGTGTGGTGACAGCTTGAGGCAGAGTGTGAGGTGGGAGAAAGTGTGAAACAGTGTGGTGCAGCATGAGCCTGAGGTAGTGGACACAGGTTGGTGAGGGATTGAAGAATCCGTCAATCGGGAAAGAGGACTGTGAAATTGATATGATTTGGAGTGGGTGGGAGCCTGAGGCAGCACAAGGCAGTGCTGATCAACTTTCTACCAACCAGGAAACAGAGAAAGGAGGCCAGAACAGTGGCCTTCGTAACTTTCAAAAGCCTACCCCTAATGACCTACTTCTGTCGCCAGCCTCCATATCTAAAGTCTTCGGTCTTCAAAATAGCATTGCCAGCGCAGAGCAACGCAGTCAAAATTGAGCGTAGGGAGGACATTTCAGTTATTCAAGCTGTAACAGGGACTTCAAAGACCAGAGAACCATTAGAACTGACCTTGAGAGGAAAGGCTCTCCAAGGACGGCAATTTAAACACAGGGCTGCCTGCAAAGAGGGCCGCTTCTCAATCTGAGTCACCACCAGTGTCACGGAGCTGAGGAAGCGGTGTCACCAGCATGATGATCTGATCTCATGAAAGTGATGAGACCTGCTCACAGCTAAGGACATAATCTTACTTCACTGGAAACAAGCCACAATTGCCCCATGAACAACAAAAATAATATGCCATCTTTTGTCATTTGAAACTCATCCCCTAATAATGCCGTCTTTATGCAGAGTTGAGCTCCTGCTTTAGGAGACCGGTACATGGATTAAGATCTATTCGGTTCTGATACCCTTTCTCCTCTTTCAAACCAGAGAATACCTGGGACTAGGTCCAGACTCTTGCAAAATGACAATACGCATATTACTGTTTCCCAGGGTAGGAGGAAAAAGCAAAAAGTCTCCATGCTCATGAAGGGAACAAAGGCTACTTTCCAGACAAAATGCTAAACTATGAATGTAACTAATCAAAATGCCAGGAATTTTCAAGGATAAAGACAGAAGGGAAGATGTGCCCAGCTAAGAAATGCAAACTCTGTCCTTTCTAGAGAGAAATGACAGTAAAGAGATGGCAAAAATGGGTAAAAAGGCGCCTGCCGCCAAGCCTGACATCCTGAGTTAAACCCGTGGACCCACAAGGTAGAAAAAGAACTGATTCTCTGAACTGTTGCCTGACTTCTACTTGTACACACACAAACACACTCCACAAACACACACACACATACCACAACACACATGCAGGCACACAGACAGAGGCACACAAACGCACAGACACACACACACACAGGCACATACACACACTGCAAACACACACTTGCAGGCACACAGACACATACCGCAAACACGCACATGCAGGCACACAGACAGAGGCACACAATACGCAGGCACACACACCACAAACACACACAGGCACATACACATACCGCAAACACACACATGCAGGCACACAGACAGAGGTACACACACATGCAGGCACACACACCACAAACACACACACACACATACACAGG
>NC_022013.1:2999189-3000360 GCF_000317375.1 Microtus ochrogaster | reverse complement strand
ACATGCAGGCACACACACCACAAACACACACACACACATACACAGGCTCACAGACACATACCGCAAACACACACATGCAGGCACACAGACAGAGGCACACAAACGCACAGATACACACACACAGGCACATACACACACCACAAACATACACAGGCACATACACATACCGCAAACACACACATGCAGGCACACAGACAGAGGTACACAAACATTCAGGCACACACACACACACCACAAACACACACACACACACACACACAGGCTCACAGACACATACCACAAACACACACATGCAGGCACACAAACGCACACATACTGAATAAAGATGTATTTGATTTTTAGAGAAATGGTGTTAAGACAACTTAATCTCCCAGAATTGACAATAAAATACAGCATAGGATGTAATAGCCTAAAATGACAGGCTAGAAAAATCAAGCATTCATAGAGTAAGGGGCGTTGCCTTTCAATGCATAATATCCCTGACAGCTACAGGCCTGTATACTCCCATCAGTGGTCAAGAAGAGGTCTGGGGAAGAAAGGAGAATCCCCAGATCACCGACATAACCACTGGAGCGAGCAGCAGGTCAGTCTGAGAAGGATGTAGGACTAAGATAGACTTCACAAGCTCCACCCAGAAGCAAGAACTTTGGGTCCCGAGAGACCCTGTGGTCCACAGAGATGGCAAAAGATGTGGAAGCCAACCAAGCACACAACACAAACAGAGTCAAAGCTCCAGTCTGGGTCAGAGACCACACTAAAGAGAAATTACTAGAGGCAGAGAATAACGTGAACAAACCAGAGACGACTGGGGAAAAGGAAATCTCAGTTCTTCTTTTGTGATTATTTTTATTTTTAATGATGTGTTTGTGTACACTGCGGTGAGGGCTGTATACCTGAATACAGGTGCCTAAGGGGCCCAGAAAGGGGCAGCAGATCACCTGGGACTGGGGCCACGGGGGTCTGTGAACTTCCAGACATTAGTGCTGGGAACCAAGCTCTGGTCCTCTGCAAGAGCAGCAGAGGTTTACAACTGCAGGGCCCCAGGAATCTCAGTCAAAGAGAACCTGGAGCCAGAGTGGAAGGGCCATATTTTGTCATCACTTTATTGTAGGCAAGAGTAGGCGGGCCCATATTTTGTCATCACTTTATTGGGTAGGCAAGAGTAGGCGGG